>NW_005842621.1:700451-707296 GCF_000455745.1 Alligator sinensis | reverse complement strand
CTAAGCGCTCCTTCCTGGTGCCACCTCCGGTCCTTGTAGCTCAAACACCTGTCTCTTCCTTCCGCGGCAGGAAGCCCATGCTGGAGGTGCCTTCTTCACCAGCTTCCACCGTGGAAAAAAAAAGCATTAGGAGGAATACGAATAACTGGTTTTGCTTCTTATGGATGTTGCGTGTCGCATCGAACACTTGCAAGTGTGTGAAGTCAGTCATAAAATTTAGACCCCCAGACAGAAATCTGACAAAGAACTAATTTTAGAGTGTTCAGGGAATAGCAATACTGATGCTAGTCACCGGGTTACACCGGACATGGCTGGTTTGGGATATGTTCATTTCCTGGGGATTTAAAACCTACTTTAAATTTAAAACGGGTGTCAGCTTAGCTATGGGGTTACTAGGGTGCCTCTGTAACAGCAGGAGCAGCAGAGGAAGTGAATTTCAAATCAGGGGAAAATGTTAGGACTTAAAGAGCAACCGTGTTTTGTTTGCAAGCACTGAAAGGCTCACTTCCCCGCTGATCAAAAAAGTAACTAAGATAGAAGATGCTGACTCAAGGATGGTGATTTTTTTTTTTAAATCCCTTTACAGGAAAGGAAACTCCTTCCGGTATGGAAGCTGCCTGGCAATCCTATGCTTTTGCTGGTTATTACTTGGGACCGGGAAATAATTTTTCCCCCCATGAATATTAGGTCTTTTACCAGAAGCACTAGGACATTCACCACAGCTAGGACTGGAGGCTTTTGACTGGGGTACCCCAATGTGCCTGCCACTACTGGAAACTCAGAGGGTCTTGCTTTTCTGTTCAGGTTCATACCAAATCACCATATTCGGTGTCAGGAAGAAACTCTTCCCCTATATCAGACTGGCACTGACTTCAGAGCTTTTGCTCTTCTCTGTAGTGAGGGTCATGGTGGTTTTCCTAGGATCTTCTGAGCATATGCTAAGTAAATACTCCCCTCATCACTGCACTAGCAGGGCATTGGCAGTGCCCTGGTCTCCCCTCCTTTTACTTCTGGCATGGTACAAGATGTTCTCGATGTGACTTCAGAGTCTGAAGTGGTGATCTGGGAATTCCCTGGATAAATAAATGACTGCCTGCAAATGCAGGGGACTGGACTCTGTGACCCAGAAGGCCCTTCCCGATGACAGGTTCAATAATAAATATGAGCAAGAGTCTCAAAACTATCTGAGAGCATTCGGATGCCTACACCAACGAAGGAGGTGCAATGTGGCTCAAGCGTGCCACAGTGAAGCGAGCCATGCCTGCTCCCCACATACCATATATATCCCAACACAGACGAAATGCTGCTTCTGCAGTGCAGGGCTGCACGCATGTCAATAAGCTTGCTTCTTTGGAAGAGCTTCTTGGAGAACGCCCAGCGTTGTACAGAGGCAGCTTCATCACAGCCATAGCACGTGGACCAGTAGCGGTGTATTCCCATGCAATGTTCCTTGCCCTGGACCGTTGCTGGAGCTGAAGGGATACTTCTCCTAGTGCAGAGGCCTGGGTCGTGAGGTTTCAAGCAGGGCCTCATAACAAAGAGGAACTGGCAGAGACATGCCACGCAGGCCACGTGCTTTGTTCTGATGAGGACACCAAGTGACCCCTCTGATAATGCAGACCCTCCCTTCCTTCAATTGATGATCTTGTCACGGGTTTTCATTTTTTGTTTCCCAGCATTACGCTTGAAATGAAGAGTCCCAAATCCCCCTCAGTTTTCGATGGAACAGATCCTCACACAGTTCAAACTCACATAAACTGCCTTATTTTTAATCTGTTGCCTACTACATATCAATGAGAAAAGTCTGGGTATCGTGTCATAAACTGCTATGCAAATGATGCTATTTGTAAGTATTAACATAATTTAGTGCTTACAGTCATATTCTCGTTTCTAATAATTCCACCAGAATGGAGAGTCTTTTTTTCTGTACTCTTAGCCTGCAGGATAGTCTTTCATCAAGAAGCTGAATTTTTTAATAACCTGCCAGCATATGTTTTGTATGTGGCAGCCTATGCCGATGACACAATGTCTTCATTATCAAAAGAAACAGGTCTCCATACTGTAATAGGACATTAAAACATGCCTGTGCTCATAAACTAATGCTGTGATGTTTAAATGTGTATCATTACAATGGGATTGGGTAACAAAGGACAATTTTAATCCTCTGCTTTTCAAGAGAGACTGCAATTCATTACATATAAAAAAGGTCTCTGCTCTTACGAAAAACAGGGCTCAGCTCAGAAGGCAGAAACACGCGACCGTGATCCTGTGGATGATGCTCAGCCTGTTTAGGTCTTTCACCGAACTGTGCTGAGATTCTGGCCTGGGTGTATACCTGGCAGGCTTGTAAGGCATTTTATCAAAATATATGCTTTATATATATATTTTAACCTTTGGTAAACATTTATAGTTCATTTTAGGGGCTTTTAAAGGGTGTTTCTTGGCTACGTGCAAACTCTGCTTAAATGCAATGAAAAGGGACAAACCCGTTACAACTCCCTGTTCCCAAGCCACCTGGAACAGAGGTGAGGCAAAGCAAAAGGGGAGCATCTCCTTCCCTGAATGGCATACAGCCCCAAAGGAATTTATACCAGGAGAGGACTGGATGTAGTAGAACTGAGATGCTTGTACCCCAGCCCACCAGAGGTACGTCTTATGTCAGGAGTATTCTCCAGTGGCCACCTTTTAGGTCTGCTTTATACTTCTCATGCTTTTGCAGAGCAAGCGAGTCTCAGCAGAGTGGGGATTTAGCCCTTAATGTCTGTGGAAAGCTCCAGATTATGAAGCACAATTTGCAATAACAATACACCGTCCAATAACGTGCTGAAAAAACTTTCTAGCTATCTGCAATTGAATTTAAAAAAGGCCATTATTGATGTAAACTAGGATGCAGGGCCAAATTCTTTCCTGATGAAACTCTGCCGGCTTTAATGGACATGCATTAAGAATGCATTTGCCAACCTGCACTTAACTATGCAACCCTTCTTGAAATTAAACACACAAACAGCAACAGTTATTTAAATAAAAATACCCCAATTCAAACTGATGAACCTAGTTCAAGGATTTCAGTTCAGCTATTTGTAAAGAATACATCTCTATGCAGACCAGCAGGCACGGAGGGGAGTACTGCATGGCTGTAACAATCACATCACTGTGTATGTGGACACACGTACATTGGGAGCTGTTTCAAAAGGGCAGCGGCTGTTATGTTCTCATTGTTACTTGAGGACAATCTGAGAACAAAACAAAGATAGCAAAACCACTTCAACTTTAATACTGCTTCATCCAGGGTTAAAGCTGGAGCAGTTTTGCCACCCAGCAGTTTTGCCAAGGAGGATGTTGCCATACAAGTGGCGGAAAAATGGGATGGTTGAAGTCTAGGTAAAGCAGTCCAGCCAAGCTGTCTGAAGAAAGAGGGCTGGGACAGTGGGATGACCCCCAACAAGAGAGCCGAAACTAGAGGGGACTCATGAGTATACCTATCCAGCACCAGCTACAGCCACGCTGAGACACCCAAGCTAGTTCTGAGCAATCTAGCTTGGGTTCCCGAAGCAGTATTAGCACAGTGCTCCATCTTGACCGGTACACCCCACTTCTCAGCCAGGGGAAGCAGGCTTGATGGAAAGCTGTGTGAAAGTGGCTGTAGCACTCAAGTACCTCTGGTAGCCAAGCTTGCTGGTTCAGTGCTAGCTCAGCTCTCTCTGCAGGGCACTGCATCATGCCATGGAGACGTGCACGTGGCTTGGATTGAGGAAAAGAACAGAAAGGCAGGTTTTTGTGTCAAAGGGATCCAGCTGGTCACAAGATCAGTTGAGGAATTAAAAACCTGGCTTAACGGGAAGAGGAGACAGAGAAAGAGGTAACTTGTGATGTGCAGGAAAGCCCGGGGCAGGAGGCTGCACTCCTGGGTTCCTCCGAGGATTTTGCCCTAAGCTCAAAGGCCATGAGAGAAGGGTGCAGAAAACGAGGCAGAGGAAAGCTTGCAGGCACGTGCGGTTTGTCTACAGCTGTGTATTTCCTGGAGCTGGATAAAGTGAAGAGCGATTGATTTTTGGAACCCTGCTAACGCCTAGTTATCTCTTTGCTTGAGCTCTCGCATCTCCCTGGAGAGACAAACTGTAAACCCCGAGTGCCCACAAGGGTCCAGCTGCGAATGGCTCCGATCAAACAACTGGGGTGTTGGGGAGGAGCACTGCGCCACAAGCGAAACATGGCCCAGTAAGGAAGAGAGCGCTTGTGCATGCAGGAGTGTGCACGGAGGGCCCAGGAAGGCTTAAGAGCACACGAGTCGTGAATGTTGGAACCCAAACATAGGAGCCTAGTGACTGTCCAGCTAGAGAAGCTTTACAAGGGTTGTGTGACACTCAGGCGATAAGGAGGCCGGCTCTTCACTCACGGGGACTTAGGAAACCTTATTTATAAATGACGTACATAAATAGCACTGTTTGGCTTAATCCTCTGCACTGCTGGGTCGCTGTGCCTCAGCTCCTCCTCTGTAAAATGGACTCAGGACTGACCTCCCTGGGAAAGCGTTCTGAAATCCATGGATGGAAAGAGCCAGGTATTATGAGATACACACTGCACCCTTTCCTCTACACGACACCCGCATCATTGTAGTTAGGTATACATTCATTCCTATTGTCCATGCATTTCACTTGCTTTTTCCTTTAAATCAAAGTCAGAAAGCATCTGAATTTACCATGCTAGATTTTCCAATGTCATCTCCCTCCAACATAAGCTTCAGCAAGGGCGCTCCAGGTGAAGAGTTTGCTGTGCGACAAAGCAGTTCTCTAAGCAGCCACCGCAAGCCAGAGACCGAGTTCTGGACGTGGGCCTGTGCACAGGAGCTAGGGGCTGACAGATGGAGCAAATCCTGCCTTAGCCCCTGCCTGCAGGACTCCTCTGGGCGCTACTGTGAACACAACTTTCCCCCGGGAGCAAGAATCCCAGGGCCGCCCTGCAGTGTGCTGCCTTTTGTGCCCTGCCTACAGATGCAGCGAACCTTAAACAATGCAAACCTGCCGTCAACGATCAGATTCCCGACGTCTCAATAACTTACGTGCGCCCATTTCTTGGTCCACACCTCTGCAGCATATCTACGACGCTCCTTCTGGACCCAGGGGTAGCATTTCAGGTGGGAGGTAACATCACAATAGGCGGTACCGTTTCCGCCAAGTTCACTGTCCGCTTTAAACAGCCAGCGCCGTACTTCCATGTTATCAATGACCAGCTGACTCAGAACGTCAAGCATCTACGGATCAAGCAGTGGCACAAAGATAAAAATGAAAGGCTTCCAGAATCACTGTGCTAAAACGCACGCTCTGACATCTTCGACTTTAATTTATCCGTTCATTTTATAATCATAGTTCCTAGAGAGCTGGGCTGTTATTTGCAAGCTTGGGTACTTACTCAGCCCTCACCCAGACCCTTTGCTGAGGGATCTATGTCCCTGATCCTGCAAGTGGTACCACGGAGAGACTCTGGCTCCCATGCGGAGCCACACTAAGGGCGATGTGGCATGTTGGTGCAGAGGGTTGCTCAGTGCCACGTGGGCACCTTCGGCTTGGGATGTTGAGCACACCTCAGCACGTGGCTCAGGAAGGTGGATGGTGCCAGAGCGAGAGTATTTTTGACATCTTAAAAGCAACCTTGCTACAATCGGTTTTTAATACCAGTCAAAACAGACAACACTCTCCTTCTGGACAGTGCATCGCAGGGTTATGAATTTATGAAGGAATTACCAGACAGGCTTTATAAAAGCACTGCTGATTATTTATCTATATTCATACCCAGATTTACATGGCTTTATTTTTAAACTACCCTTTAGTGAGGTGGAGTGGAATATAATTAGCCGTTTAGAAACTGTAAATGCCATTGGACCCTGTAACAGCGTTATATAGATCTTCTGCAGCATTGACTAGGAGGTTTTTTCACGTGGTAATTTTTTTGGTCTCCTTGTTATATATATATATTTTTTGGTCTTCGACCACAAATAGAATTATTATCTGTTTGCTCCAAATCCTATTATTTGTTGCTTTTGAGAACCTATAAATGGGTTTCTGTTGATGACTCCCCTACAGTAATGAAAAGGATCAATAATATTGTAAAGACTGTACCAATGGAAAGAATTATGTGCTATCTTTAAGTGAAAATTGAACTGTGCTTTAACATAGTGTCACCTTTCTTTGATTATTTAACCTAAGATGTCAATATTTCATAGAAGCAAACAGAAAAAGGAGAACTTGGGAAAAATTGCAACATACATCACAAGTATGGGCTAGAGGTATGAGATTTTTATAAATGAATTATTTAATAATAAATCAAACACACCATTATTTTTCAGATCATTGGTCATATGTCTGTTTATTTTATCTCTGGTACGGATATTGCAATGTCTTTATTTGGCTGCGTGCGTTTGACTGGTAAACGGTGATTAATAAAAAGACAAGAGATGTAAAAGGACTCTTGCTAACCAGCAAAAATGCCTAAGAATAATCACATTCTCACTGTCCTCAGGTTTACAAGCTATATTAGTAAAAAGCAAGAAGCTATTGATTATTGTCTTCTACAAATAGGACATGCTTCTCCTATCAGCTGGATGGATTGCAAAACCACAGCATAAGCAAAAGGATTCACTTGAAGATATGCTGCATCTACTTCTGGGATCCAACAAGCAGCTAAAAGCTATTCCCAGAACAGATCCAAATCCCGTCAAAAAAGAAAGGACAACAGTGCTGCTCAAGTGAGCATGTGGAGTCAAAAGCAAGAAAACTCGGCGAAGGAGTCCGCGGCTCCCATACCGCTGATGGAATCTAGTCCACTCGAAAGTCACAAGTAGGTCCTCG
>NW_005842621.1:651487-700439 GCF_000455745.1 Alligator sinensis | reverse complement strand
CTGCTGAGTTTCTGTAGTTGCACACCGCTTTCTCTTGCAGAAGTCCTGTCTTCGTCTTTTGCTCAGAGACGCACATGCTTAAATTTGCTGACCTGTTGTTTGAGCCCCGGGAAAGCGGGGGCAGCAGGCCGAGCGCTGCCTTCCAAGGGCAGAATCCTCCAAGCAATCCTGTCTCTTAGGATGTTACGCTGCGGTTTCAAAGACCCACGAACAAAAGGGCTCAGGCGCTTAGCATAGGGCTGTGGTGGAGTTTAGGTGCCTAGTCCAAAGCTGCACTCTCAAAACCTCCCTGCCTAGTCCCTGAGGCTGTCGAGGAGGTGCCCAAAATCAGTGCCTCATCACTTTTAGTCACCATTTCAGTTGTTGTTTGCAAGGACATGAGAGAAAACTTGAGAGAATTAGTGCTACCTTGAGCAGGGACAAGGGGACTGAAAGCCACCTCTGCAAAGGGAAGCACCTAGCTCCTTTAGGCTGGAAAGAGAGCTCCAACAGGGCCGCACGAATGGGGCAAAAACCTAATGCTTTCACAGGGTTTCCTTTTACCCTCACCTCTGCTCCCCATGCCTTGGCCTCACATCTCCTGGACTCCCGCACAGAGAGGGGAGCTATCCCGGATTTCCTTTGTGCGGCAGTCAGCGAAGGCTCGGAAGTTGTTCCATGCCTCGGCTCACAGCAGAGAAGACAAAACGCGGTGACCGGGAAGATCAGGCACTGGGCAGATGCGCAGAACGGAGATGGAGCAAGCTGCTGAAAGGAGCACAAGCTACACCCTTAGCTGCAAGGTGAGGCCCATCAGAGGCAACTGCAGACAGGATCCCAGAGCACAGGCTCAGCAGGGAGAGGACGAAAGGGGCTTAGTGAGAAGAACAGGGTTTTAAGCACAAGTGAAGCAACAAGCACAAGTGAAGCCACTGCGCTCCTGACCAAGCACATCCCAGCTAGGCAGCGTTTGGGAAGGAGTTGCCGAAACCCACTCTCAAATTATTTTGTGCTGGCAGACGTTTCTTTTTAGCACATGAAACGCAATCATTCTTTGTATATGGGATCCCCTAGACATCCCACTCAAGGGCTGTGCAAGTCGCTGAACAAGTGCAGCGTAAGAGGCCATTTCTGTCTGGAAGAGCATGCGACCTAATCTGAGACAGGAGATAGCAGGAGAGAACTGAATGTAATGAATGCAAGATCTGCTGGTACAGCAATCCCTGCACAACTTGTAGCACCACAATAGCAAGATAACCTAACCCATGAAGTCCCTCTGCAGAATGCAGCATTCTGCCAGTGGATCAGAAATAAATCCAGGCGAACATGTAATCCAAAATCCAGGGTCCTTGTTTCTTCTGTTAAAGGCACCCATTACAGTGATGATGGGTTAACCGAGTTTAGCACCATTTGGGCTTATTGTCATGGCACTAGGGTCGGTGAAATGAAAATTGAACTGATGTACTAAATAGAGGGCAAAATTCAGGTAGCAGCTCTCAGCTTGGACAAGCCACTTTTCCAAAATGGGTGGAATTTCTCTGGACATCAATGTTTTTGTTTTACTGAGTGGCAAGTATTTTAGCAGACGCGGCTCTGCGAGCATTGCTTCCTACTGCCGAGATGGGGTGAAGTCTTTGCTCCATCTAAGTCACAGGCAAAATTTCCACTAGTTTTGGTGGGATCAGGGTTCCCGTCACGGGGTAGTGATGATGGCTAGCTGTAAGAAGCAGATACCAGCACATGGTGCAAGCCCTTGAGGGAGACGGTGAGAATACTGGATCATTTATTTTGCTTAATCCCTCTTTATCAAGACAATACTTATTTTAAATAAGATACTTGCAGAAAGGAAGAACCCCTCTCCCTGGCCCCAGGTATTTCCGCATTTACTCCAGCCCATTTAGGGTCTAATTAATTCAATGATACTTGATCTACATAAGAGAGCAAAATTTGTACCCCACCTCACTCCAGTAGCAGTCTAGGTGCTGAAATGCAAAGGTGTCCCCCCCAAACACTGCCTGCTTACCTGCTGAGGAGTATAGATGTCATATTCTCCGGGGGGAACTGGCACACAAGCACTGGCAAAAATTCTTTTACTTCCGGACTTGGTGCTATAGAGATGAGCCACTTCTGGCACAGAGCCCAGTATGGGCACATTTAACGTGTCAGCCACCGCTAAATCATCTTTGTGGGGAACCCCTCCAATCACGTAGGCGTCCTTGCCCTGGATAAGATTTTTTATTCTTTTGATCGTCTTGGGACTGTACTTCAGCTGAGTGGCCAAGCACATGGGATGGTTCTGTATAAAGATAGCATTAGTCTTGTTAAAAGGTGTTCTTTTCTCTTCCATGAACCTAATTTATAATGTTGCACACAATAAATACATTATTAATAGCAGGCTGGGTTATGACCTATCCTGTAGCTTAGCAGTTTAAATTGATAAAAGCTGTTGGGGTGAGGCTCCATAATCGTTCACATCTTTAGTGTGTTGGCAATGGGCTCACTGGGAATAGAACTAATTACTACACATCTGTATTTATTTGATCCACATGGAATTATCCTTCTGTCAGTCGGCAGAGAGGCTGGTGGCCTTTGGATAATAGTGATTCATCTCAGCAACACTTCTGGCGTGGTTTAACTCTAAAGCGTCTAGAAATCAATACAAAAAATGAAGAAAAACCCCTATAGCAGGGAATATATTTCACCATACAGCGCAGCAGCATTTTAAGTGATTCTTTGAGAATAAAACACTTTGATTTACAAAACCTATCACTGATCACATTAAATTATAGGGGATATACATTTCCATTATACTGTAGTTCTTACAGCTACAGTAAACTTGAATGCAGAGTACTTGAGTCAGAAAGCATTTTTTAAGGCTAAGAGGTTTCAGCTTTTCAGTAGGAATTTTCCATTTGTTTTTCCAAAGCAAATGTCTCTCTCAGGACAAGCCATTCAGAAGAGACATCATGCCCTTTAAAATTAAAGTAAGAACAGCCATCACGAATGGCTGAGTCTCTGAACTATTCGCTACACCAAACCCATGCTTCGGTTGCAGATCACTCTGCGTATCAGGTCCTCTTCTGTAGCTTTCCAGGTGTACTTCAAGAGTGAGACGGAGAAGGATGCCATGCATAGAAGAGTCCAATGCTCCTTTATCGAGCCAGTGATCGTTACATAAAGACACCGGAGTAAACATCCTACAAGCAAGTTTTCTTTACTTGGAGACAACTGATTTACTGCTCAAGCATAGTCCTGAATAGGGATCGGCACAAGCGCCTGCTTAAATGTTTTCGCAGCTAGGACCTCGAAGACTTTTCCTGCCAAGTTCTGCCTCCCTGTACCTCACAACCCAAAGCATAAATCTTGGTCTGATGCAGGGAGCATGATGGAAATGGCCCTGCTCCTTCCCTGAAGCTCTTCGGGTTGCTCCACAGTTACTTCGTTATCCCAAGGGAACAGTGCAGTGCTCCAAACAGTGGTGCTTTAGGGAGAAATGAGGGATAGAAACCAGGGAAAGCAGGTGATCCTCTGAGCTCCAGCAAGCTATGGTTCTCTCCTAAGCCATGGCATGAATTGAAGACACAGGGGCCATCTCATGGTGTCCTGGCAGCACAAAGCTCTACCCTGCAGGGGAGACGGGCTCAATTTTCAGTCCCGGTCACTCACTCTCCTGGGCCAGAAGTGGTGATGCAGGGAGGAGATCTGCTTTGTCTCTCTCCATAATGGATTCTAGAGTTAATTAAGATGTGCAGGAAACAGGGTGTAAAATCTAGTTCATCCCTGCTCAGACAGCGGTGCAGTTACCGATGCGCAGCGTGGAGGGGGAGAGAGTGCAAAAGCAGGGGAAGGCGGGGAATCCTCACGATCCCAACAGGGCAGTCCACAGCATGGGGATCAGCAGGCTGAGCACGTGGCCCAGGCTGCAGCTCTCAAGCCACAAGCGACTCAACTTCTCACCTGTGGCTCCTTGCACAAAACATTACTGGCTCCGTCATTCCTGCAGCCGCGAGCGATGCGACGCACACCGCGTCTGTCTTTAGCCATGTTAGCTACTGACTTCAAGCTTCATGTTAGCGACAAGACTTCATCACGAGCTACTGTGCTGTAGGGTTTTTCTTTGGCACCGGAGCATGTTTGCCACAAGTCACCCAAGGGCGTATAAGTTGTTGTAACTCTGTGGTTAACCCCCCATTGCTAATGTAGTTCCTGAGTTTCTCTGGGCTAAGGGAAAAGCCACTTCTTGTATCATCACATTTGGTAACTTGCTTCAAGGTGCCGACGGCCAGGCCCTTGGGCTGGACAAATTCAGCTTGGCACCTGCCTCTGAGGTGCACAAGGGCAATTAAAAGTTCCTCCTACCATACTCTCCTGAATTTGATGCCAGCTGAGAACCAGCACAATTCAGAGCTTCATCTGGCTTCATAACCTCCAAGGGGCCAGCCCAAGAGCCAGAGACTGCCTAACTGCATGTGTGTGAATCCCATCCCCCTTTACCTGCCCATACCAGAAATTTGGGACACAGCATGGCATAGCACTGTGCCACCTTGTGACTTCCTCTGGACCTGATTTCCCCAGGCAGGTGGTTAAACTGGCTTTAAGGCTGGTTTGTGCTGTGGGTACAGAGCCGAGTAGCCTTACCAAACAACTGGGATCTGGTCCCGTAGGGTCGACCTTATGGCTGCCCTCAAGCTCACACCCACCAGCCGTCCGCATGGAAAAGGTTTGAGCTTGACTCCTGCTGCAGTCCAACCCAACCCGAGATATTCTGCTAACATACAGGCCCACCCTGCCTCTCCCTGAAGTGTGTTGGTGCTCACGCACTGGTGGCATGCCACAGCCCTTGTAAATTCACTAGCAGCTTCACAATTTCCTGTTCTCGACTTCTAGTCCTTCAGCATCCCACGTCCTGTCTTTACTGCCTGGATTTGGAGCCAAGCACGGCAGGAGAGGTGAGCAATGTGCAGACTGATTCCTAGAAAGGCTCTCCACCTGGAACAGGAAGCATAATGTAGACAGCTGTGGTGCAGACCACAAGGAAAATACCTAGCTCAGGCTGGATGAGGGCACCTACAGGTACAGGCTCTGCCCTACATATCAAGACAGACATATCCTAAATTTCCATCCATATGCTGGTATTTTGTGATACCAGAAAATACCAGGTACAATCCAGGTTCAAAGCACAATCAAGTACCATGAGGGCATATCGACACTGCTACCTAACACTGTTCCCAGGCCAGCCGTTTGGCTCCAAACCATTGTAAAGCAATGTGCAAACTCCAGTGTGGCCTCTTCCCCCTGCAACAGGCCGTCATTCCCTGGAAGCGATCCAGGGCATTAGGCCCTGCAACACTGCCTCCTGCCGTTGCCCCTTGCACTCGCCTCCCGGAAACATGTTCACTACTCACCTGAGTGCTGCAGGGGTAACCCAGGATGTCAATGCTGGCCCTCCTGCATCGCCTGTCTTTGCTGCCCGCAGTTAGAGCACAGACGTGCTCCATTTGATTTTCCTAATCCATTTCTTTCTGGAATCAGTCTGCACAATCCCTGCCTCTCCTATGCTTCCTGTAGGCTGCCACAGCAAGGCAGTGTGGACCAGGAGATGCAGCTCGTGTGGCTCAGGATGGCTGAGGGGAAGCTGAAGGCTTGCCTCCAAGCAGAGGCCCTGAGACGAGACTTCATCACGAGAGGAACCAAAAGGAAGAGGCTTAGAACAAATGCGTAAAGACCTAATCCAGGGCACCTGAAACAGGCTAGTGTGCAAACTCACAGCCTTGGAAGCCAGTGAGCATTTTGCCTCAGTAAGGAATGCAGATTTTCTTGGAAGACGCTGACAAAAAATGATAAATTTCTACTACATATTAGCAACATGGGGTAAATAACACAGCAACAACCCAGTGGAAACAAGGCAGTTTGAAGGCTTGATGTGCTAGCTACACCTCCCTTTGTCTGCATTGGGATTCTACCTTGTATTCATAAAACTTGGCGGAGCACATTTTTCCTAGTGAAGTAGGAGCTCAGGGTACATCAAATGCAATACAGCAACTGCATTTATAGACTGTCCTGTTGGACTAGTACCTTGAACGTTCAATAGCAGAGTGAAGACGGCTGTGCAAGTCCACAAAGGAACCAGGTAACCCTCGCCAATGGCTGTGGTCTTCAAGTATATGCATTTCTATCATACATTTCCCAGGTGAATTAAAGCTGCACAACACAGTTCCCAGTGGATTTCACACTTCTCTGCTCATCACCTTTTTTGGCTTAAAAGCAGCTTTTGTTTGGAGTCTTTTTAAAGAACAAACAGGAAAAAACGGCTTTATTTAAGAAGCGGCCTGGCTGCAAGTCAGAAGATGATCAGCCCAGTTCTTGCTGAAGCCCTTTAACCAAAAAATAACTGGTTTGCAATACTGCCTTGTGCTCAGATACAATACAGCTATGTTCATCAATGCCTCTTCGAAATGCTGCAGATATAGCAAAATAACCCATTCAAAAGCCCCTTGAAAACATTAATAATTCAAAGTATTTGACATTCATCATGTCAGAGCTTTCCATGTGGTCTCATTTGTAGGGTGTCAGCCTATAAAATGGAGCTATTTAGAGCTATTTTACACTGTTTACTTTAAAGCCTCTGAAAGTTGTTCCCATGTACCGTATCATTTTGGCAGAGACTGTGTGGCTGAGGATTTGCTTTTATGGTTTGCAAAGTTTAAATCGCATTGAGTTTGCACAGAAGATCTGAGGTGAAAGAGAGTAAGAGCAGCTAAACCTGAGAGGTGTCATCTTGCTTCTTTCTAACTTCAGAGAAAAAAAACCCCAGACAAACCTGTATGAATTGCTCTTAACTATAAGAGAAGTGGCTACTATGGGGCGTGTGTAGACAAAACGGGGACCCTAAATTGAAGTGGTGTGTTTTTAAAAACACCGCTTCAACTTAAGGCCCTTTAAACCCCTGTGTCATGCACAAACCTGAACTTACCTGCCTCTCCGGCAGCGGGGAGGAGAGGGCAAGCTGCCAGTGGGCGGAGCAGTCCCTGGGCTGCAGAGTGGGGTTGGTGCCATGGAAGTGGCGGTCCCTCCCCGCAGGCAGCACTTGCCCACAGGCATCCGGCTTGAGTGTTCCTGGGGGGCACCGCAACTGTGGAGGGAAGCACTGGGCCCCGCGCAGCTCAGGCAGACAGGCAACTCCAGGGGGGAAAAAAAAAAAGATCTTGGGTGGAGCCTGCCTTCCCGGGCTGCTGCCAGGCTGCCTGCACGGCCTTGCTGCAGAGCCCCTGAACTGCAGGGAGCCCAGTGCTTCGCTCCGCGGCTGTAGGGCAGCAAACTAAAACTCCTCCTCGGAGTGGAGGAGCCCCGAGTCATTTAAGGTGCATTACGCCACCAAATTTGCAACAGCGGCTGGAATGAATGCGCAATACGCCACCGACGCGTGCAAACACCAACACCATTAAAGCAGTGCAAAAGCATTTAACTCGCTTTAAAGTGCTGTGCACACATGCCCCTCATTTCGCCTACACACGGCCATGGTCCCCATTCAGCAAGCCCTCCTTATTCAGCACAGCACTTAAGCATGTGCTTAAAGTTATGCACATATACCAAGGTGTTTTGCTGAATGGAAGTCGACCTCCACAGATGCCTAAAGGCTTTGCTGAATTGAGACCTAGACTGGGGTAAATTGGAGAGAGAATACATTTGCACAGTGCAGTAACAAAACATAAAATTATCATCTTACATACAACAACTATAAATGGCTTCTTTGCCCTTTGAAAGAGTTGTTTTCAGAGAAACTATGCAACAAATTACTATATGAAAAAGAACACCTAGAGAGATGGATTTTTTTTTCCCAAAAAAACTAGAGCAGGGGCTTTGAGTATAGACTTAATGTATAAAATCTAGCAAAGATCATCGCATTTCACACGTCAAATAGCAGGTCACCTGCTATAGATTTAAGATTTACAGTATAATATGTCCCCCTGCCATATATAAACTTAACTGTATTGCAGTATTTCAGAAACACAGGATTTAGACCCACTAGTGCTTTGGGTGTCTTGATATCCAGTACTTGGATATCAAACTGGCTTGACAGGACTTAACCAAAGTTAACAAAATCTTACAAACACTTTTAAGGGGCCATTCTTTAAAAAAGGCTATGAATTGGATTTAATTGCAATAAACATCATATGAATGAATGCATGAATGGATGAAGGGCTCTTCAGCTATAAGGAGGTAAATTTTGAGTAACAGAAATACTTTTATTGTTAGGTTTTGCTCAGAGTTATAAATCTATCAAGTTCCCAGTCCCAGACAAACAGAAGCTGGATAGCGGGCTTCAGACAATTGGGGTACCTCAACTACGACTATAAAGCTAAACTGGGATATTTATTTCCAATGGTCTAACTAGTAGTCTAATCAGTAAAGCTCTTAAACTTGCAATAATATTTCACTGATGTGTACCAGAGCGTTACAAGTTATAAAATTTCCAATTTAATTTTACTGCATCCCTCAAGCTGTAGTAATTAGAAGACAAACTCACAGGGAAGCTGTTTATAGCTTCAGGGGTGAGAATTTTGAACCTGTCCTGCAGGTCACCCATGTCCTCAGGGTTCCCAGATCTAACAGCTGCCTGCAGACCCAGGAGTTTATTGTAATACTGCAGTAACTCCTCACTCAGATGAAGGGGGCAGATGTAGATGACGTCCACGTTGGCATCTAAAACAAAGGGGCACAGTGTTCATTTTCACAAGCAAGGTAAACTCCGTCGTGAGCTGGTTCTCTGACAATTCCTGACCATTTGCTAACAAACAACTAAAAGCATGCAGGAAATAAAATGAGATTTGTAATTCCCAAACCTTACTGGTTTAACTGCATTTTCTGTGCTTCAGCATTTCTCCAAAGACAGGTCAGCAGTGCAAAGAAATAGCTAGTTTCCAGAATTCAATCTGCAGAACACATCGGGGGCAGAATTTTCAAAGCGTTACAAGGGGATTTAGCTGCGCGACTCTTATTACCATCAATGGGAATTGCGCACTGCTTTAAAAATGTATCCCATTAACTTCTGCAAATTATAAAACTGAGCTATTAACTTTAGAAAGCTGGTGAAATTGCAATTTCATACTCTGCCTGGATTCGGCACGGCCTGTTCTTATCCTTGTCCTGTCCACATAAAAGCTCACCGTAGGATGCCATTAATGACTGCTGCAGAGCATGTGTGCATGCAGATTGGCTAGCTAAAAACCCCGGTGTGAAAATCTGGGGTCTCGCATGTGAAACGGCTTGGGCTGAAAGACTGTGTGTGTAAACAATTAGATGTGTAAGAGCGTCAGACTCTGGTAATCCTACCATGGAAAACTGGAATCAGTGTGTTTCTGCAGAACGTTAACGTTAAACACTGATGAGTTTGTGACATCAATGGAGTTTGAGCCTGACAAGGCACTTTGGGATTTTCAAATGCAAAAAGCACTACTAGGGGCCCTACCAATTCCCACTGAAGGCAATGCAAATCCTTCCATTCTCTTCACTTGGCTTTGGAGTGAAAGCCCTGAAAGGACCAATGACAAATTATTACTACCTGCAAAAGGGTGGGCAGCAATTAAAAGCTAGGGGGAACGCAGCACGGAGGAAAGTATGAAACTAGTTTTATAAATGACTTAGAGTAAGGAATTCCATTTGTTTCTTTGATTTGGTGCACAACTGCAGGAAAATAACTTGCGAAATAAATACAGGCCAAAATCTCAACTGCAGTATTAAAACAATTTATGCCAGCTGAGAATCTGGCCTATAAACTGAGCTCTGCAGAACCACATAAAGAAGATTTCATTACTGCAGAATTTTGAAAAGTAACTGAGATGAGGGGAAGAGCCTGTTTGATCTCTGGTCGATATGCAATCTCACATTCAGTCACTTAATTAGATTTGCAAAAATGCCCTGAAAAGTGACCAGCCTGGACACAGAGACTAGTCACCCATCTTCGCTGTGATGATGAAAGAGCTAATCATCTTGATCTAACCTGTCAACTTACCCCTGCGAATGAATAGGATTTTGCAAGGCTGAGTTAACTACTGCTCGTACTACCTTACTGACAGCTATCATGTTCTCTTTTGGACAGACAGACTTTAGAAGTATCCGATCTTATTAATATATAATAGAATCACCGTGATAATCTAAAGAAACCAGGAAACCAAATGTGGCAAATATTTTTGCCCCTGCATTTGGCATAAATTAAGCATATTGCATATGATAATTATTACAGCTCTTAATATGTGGATTTCTTTTAAATTTCAGTAAAGAATTTTTTAGCCACAATCTTCCTGTCACTAGATTCGTTCGGTAGTGACCATCTGTGTAAGGCTGGTGTTGTCCCTTAAAGTTTCTAACAGTTGAAATGTAACAAATCAATCTTCACAGAAAAATAAAAGCTGCACTGTGGAAAAAACAATACGAGTGCCTAGATAATATATAAAGGCAATTACATTATTATTTTAGGCTACTGTAAATTTCTGGAACTAATACCGTTTTGTTACAAGCTTACTAAATGGCATTTATGAAATAATAATGATACTGAAATATATATGAATCATGTAAAGGATGTCATTCCAGGAAGCCAACAAAGTTGGGCATTGACAAATTCATATTCTTCATTGCTTTGCTTAAAGGAGGACTGTCATGCTGGGGAAAACTTTCTAATGTATGCTTCTTGCCTCATTTGCTAATTAAAAAAGCTGGTTTAAATAAGGGCTTAGTCATTTCCCGCATCTCTTTTTTTTTTTCTCTTCCCAACACGACTCTGAATGCAGAGTTGCAGAATTATGAACCTGATTGTGCAAGCTGCTACGCACCGCAGACTACCCAAGCGCCCTGCAGGATCATATTGTCTCACTTCGCTGCAGAATCAAAAGGAATCCATGTGCTCCCCCCTAAGAACATCTCAAGAAGCAGCAAATGGCATAAAAGACTGACCCACTATTATAAGCCTCTTTTGAGCATGTACGCTCTCTAAATTCAAGATCACAACAGCAAGGAAATCCTCCCCAGCGTTTCTCCTTTACTTAAGAATGAGAGACAACAGCAAAGAAGAAGGCAGCTGATTGCTCTGACTGTACCTTGGATGTCACACAGCCTTCCCATCTGCAAATTCTGCTGGAGAGCAAAGTCAGACATATTCTCACGAATGCTTTGGGAATAACCTGACAAAAAAACAACAACACACACACACACACAAGCCCAAGATTGCACCGAAATATTAATCAATATAAAGCTTAACAGGTATATTAGAGACATCAGATCTTAGATACATTAATTAAATTTTCCTGTTGAAGAAAATCCATTTACTGGGGTAATCTTACCCCACGGCAAAGAAGTTTATTAAAATAAATAAATAAATAAATGAACCATTTTGAAGTACAAATGTAGAGTGCAGTTCTGCTCCTGTTCGAATCAAAACAAATCCTACTGCTGCTGCAGCCAGGAGGAGAGGTGGGCCCATAAAAGGCCAGCCAAGAAGCTGATCTTACTACTATAAAAGCTTCAATCAGTTTATTTTTATTTTTACTGATGGAGTAAAATATCAGGACTGGGAAAACACACTGAGCATTTTAATGCTGGTGAGACGTGCCCAGTATGTTCCTGTTACAGAACTGTGGTTTACTGATTTGTGAATAGCTCCCATCCAATATATTGCAAATGCATCTCAAATTCATTATGAACTAACAGCCAAATTTAGGCTGAGCCCCTTGGTTGTCTTTATTAAGGGTATGCTGATCCTGATTGCTAAAGAAAATATATACAGCAAACAGGAAGATCAAAAAACCTTAAAGTTTAATGCTAATAAAATCCCTACTGATATTATATTTTTGCTTTTACAGTTTCCAGGAATGTGGCCTTTTGAGCTGTCTAAAATACCCTCATCTCTCTCTCTCTCTAATGTAATTATGTTTTTTGCAGCAATGAGGACATAGCATTTCAAGTTCCTAATATGTTACTCCATATGTAGCATAACATTTGCGAATTTAATTAGCTACTTTTAGCAGCATCCCGCCTGTGTATCAGAAAATCTTTGGATAAGGACTTGAACATCATAAATGTGATGAACTCTATAACCAAAAAGTACGTTCATGCGTGTATCTTACTTGGATTTGCAAAAATCTAGAACTCATTCTTTTGTGTCTCAGACCAACACGGCTACCAACTACATCCCTGATTACTTGGATTTGTGCATTTTATGTGTTTTTCTTGAAATGGCAAAGAGAAAAAAACATTACCATGATTACAGATCCTTTCTGACCAAGCAGTCTTTTCTATCACAATTTCCCTCAAAGATAAAAGGCAACAAACAATGTCTCCTTAAAGAGCCCGTCCAGAGTACAATGTCGGGGACATCTGATCACTTTGTTAGAGAGGATGCAATGGGTGAGTAACAATCCGTCGGAGCTAGGATTATCTATTCAGAGGTCAGATTTCTATCCGATTACATCCTCATCTTCTAAAAGGCTCTTGAAAATAGCATGTCTATAGGCACTATAATCTCTAATTGTGCAGACTTTCAAATTCGGCGAATCTTAAAGGAACCTGCTGAAAAAAATTATAATAAACACATAAAATCAATTACGGGTTGGTAGAGCTGTCATTAAATCAATAGGATGTCCAGCCTAACACCGCATGTTTAACAGATACTCTTGGCTGGTCTGTTAACAAGAGCTGGGAACGCTCAATCGCTCCGTTTTCCCATACATTTGCACGGGACTAGCTCCCCAAAAATGTGTTTGAACTAAAATTTGTTTAAGATTGAAGTGTTACCTTATGGAAAGATAACTATATCAGTGGGTCTGCCAGAGGAGGTCTTGATTAGAAAACTAGTTATAAGTAGCCAGCAGCATTGCAAACGGGATGGCAGTGCCACCCTGTCACGTATGGAAGCATAGAAGGAGATACTAAAATGAAAGGCTGCAAAGATTTAATCCATGTCTTTCTAAAGCAGCCCCTAATTTTGGATGCCCCAGATCAAGCACATAACATCAGTCAGTCTTGCTGAACCTGGAACATTAGTTTCCATGGAACTATGGTATTAGCGGGTGCAGGAAAATGTTGATTTTAATCTTCAGAACATCTGAATTTCATGAAATGTCTGCAACGTAGGGCCCCATTTCACAGATGGGAAAACTGAGGCATCAGGCCTTTAAGCGACTCCCACAAGGCTCCCAGGCAAGTCAGTGGCAGAGCACAGACTACAGTAAGCTGCCTGACAGCTAGTGCTATTAATAATCCACTAAGAAGTGGTGCTTTCAAGAATATAAAAACAGGCTACTAGTTCCCAGAAAAACACTGTTTTGTATTTAAGGAGCCAATTTTGGCAGGAAAAACACATGCAGGCTGCCATTTGGAAAATGGCAAAGTATTTCAAAGGGCAAGTGTTTAAAGTTGGTACCTACGGAGCAAATTTCAGTCAGTTTTATACTGGTGTACTTTTGTAAATGCAAAGGAATATGAACCTAGCTTCACTGCGTTATTTGTTTTTAAACTGGTTACCTCAGTGAAAAAAAATACACACCAGATCACCCAGACATCTGCCCGCTGGCACAACTCCATTTGAGTTCAGTGAAACCAGGACCTCACTCCTCGTGTATCAGCACCTAGCAGCTAGCGGCATGCGCTACCCCAAGGCAGTCCTGGCACGTCTCACAGGCTCGGAGCTTACCCGGCTGGGGACCAGGCATCACCGATTACAGAGGGACCTTATCTGCTCCACATCCCCCAGCTTAGAACAACTTCGTCCACAACTATAGTGCTCACCTGTCTAGTCAGTCCATTCTGAATTAAACTTGCACTTCCATGGTTGTTTTGAGACGTGCAATATTCACAGTTCATTTCTGCTTATCAAAGGACAGAGTGGGCCTACCAAGCAGTTACCAATGATCAGCAGACGGGCACTAAATCTCCTCCCTGGTCCATTTTTAACCGCATATAATTTGTTTATCATGAGCTCTAGCCATAGTCATACCACTGTTTCAGATTCACAGAATCACAACTCTATCTGTATGAACAGCTCCAAATAAATAATGCTCCAAAATGAGGATGAAATCAGCCAGGTAGAAGTAATCAGGTCTCCAAAGCCTGCGGTGCTTGAGCACTGTAGAATAAACCCCTCAACTTGCCATAGGCATCGTGTGCCCAGGGCTGAGCTGGTCTATGAAAGAAGTTGGTATCTCAGGGTGAGAACTGCGGATCCTTGTGTCCAAGTGCAGCCAGTGGTCTGGTACCAAACGGACACTGAGGATCTGCTTCTCTCACACTCCTGTGCGTCTTCACTGACTTCAATGGAATGACTCCCTATTGACAAGTGAGGGGAGATTACAGAGCAACTGAAAAGGAGAGTACAAGTTGCTGGTAAATGGACTACTATCTTCTCCCCCATTCAGCCCCTGCCATGATCCACTCCACACTAAATGGCACTTTCTAAATAGGGCTTGCCTGTTTTCATTAGTGCCTGTCCTCAGCAAACAACTCACAAGACTTTTCAAAAGTGCCTCTGAAAAACAGAAGTAGGGGTGTGAAGTGGAGAGGGAGCAGAGACAAGGCAGTTCAAGTGTAGGCGTTTTGTGCCTATCGGGAAGAGAGGCAAAACCAGTGGTTAGAGTTCAACCAGCTAATGTTGCCCTATTGTACGGAGCTTGTGTGCTAAAACAAATCTCTTAATTTTACTAGATAAACTTAGGACGTCAACTAGGAAGTCCCAGCATTCAGTTGGACCATCATTTACTTAAGGGGTGAGAGTGTTGGATGGGAGACATTCTCACATTAAACAGCGAGAAGGGTTTAAGATGTGGGAAACAAAGCACAGATGGGTGATGATGGGTGAGGAAGAGTGATAAGAAAAGTGATGCAGGAAGCTGCAATATTAGTATATTATGCAAAGTTTCTGAAAAGCAACGTTACAGAGTAAAATAGTTATTACAAAATAGTAACAGTTTTATTAGGAAATTATATCACAGGAGCTCTCCGCTCTTGCTGGCTGAAATATTCTTCTTGTATTGAACTAAGCCTTAAATCAAGCAGTAGTGTATGTTATTGTAATGATAAAATATAGCAAAAGTTATATTTATACATTAATTGAATTAACAGGATTATAAATTCCTAGCGGATAATTTCAGTCCATTAAGGCCTTGCTTGGAATACGTATTAAGGATGAGAAGAATTATAAGATTTTCGCGAGTAGAAATGAGATGTGATCAATGACTTAATATTACTTGGCTTAAAATGATTTTTTTTTTTAAATGGATTCATTATTTTAAAACAACCTAAGGAAAAGATAAAACATTGTCTTATATCTGCAACCCAAATATTGCATCGCTGTATTAATCTACACGGATTGTGAAGGTGAAAGACTAACGAGACCACGAACACGAGTGAAATGGACTGAAATCTGCTGAGAGACATGCACAAGGTAACAAGGCTTAGATCGGGAAAGTGAAATATATTTTTTAAATTCAATTTTAATTATTTCAAGATTTGTTATAGAAAGAAAAGAAAAGAAAAGAAAAGAAAAGAAAAGAAAAGAAAATGTGCTCCATGAAACACTGTACTTTTTAACTAGGCAGTGTCCTTTTAACTAATCATCTCACTAATTCCTGCCCCCCCCCCCGAGATACACGCAGAGAACGGGTACTTGACACGATTCTGAAACATTCCTCAAACCACAAAAAGCTGAGAAATTCACAATTAACACAATGGCCACATCAATAGAAGTCTACCTGCGTGAGAGAAGAATCGGGCTGACACATGGGGGAAATCCCGATTCCATTGAAGTCAACAGGACTTAAATGGAGCCAGAATCTTACCCTCCAATTTTTGGTTAACAATTCTTCAGAGAAAAAACAACAGTTGTTTAAGAAATTCTTGTCAAACTTGCATTCTTTGGGGATCGCTTGCTTTCCCCTGACTTTACAATAAAATTTAGAAATATTTTATATTGATCAATGACTGGCTTCCTTTGCAAAATTCCCATTGAACTCAGTCAGAATTTTGCCTAGTACGGAGTAAGGGTCTTTTTTTTTTTCCATCCTCAGATTATGAAATGCATATTATTTGTTCAAAGAGTGCTCTAGTCTCAAGTGTAAATAATACATAATTAGGCTTATTTATTCCAACATTCAATTAGGCCAAAAAAGGAGCTGTTTTGGTGCCTTGGCTAGAAGTAATTAGCAGCTGTTTCTCAAAAGTGGTATTACAGTATATATCAGAGAAAAATAACAATTGGAAAAGATGTTCTGAAAAATCGCACAAAGATGGTAGCTGGACATGACTTAGCGATAGGTCAAAAATCGTATGAAAATGTCTTTGCAAAATGACACCCATGCAGAGTAGAATAATTAAACATTTCAAGATGCTCCTCTTTATGCAGTTTAAAAAAAAAAACATCCAAAGGTTCTTAGTTCATGAAACTAGAAAACAACAGGTTTTCAAAATTTGAAATTGAAGCTGTGTTCAAAGTTCTATTAATACCGATCTGGCCAGCTCTGAGCCTTTCCTTATTCTACACAAGTACCTCTGAAAAGCAGCTCCCTCTAAATGCATTCTTAAAAACGTTAAGTTGATATGCTAGTTTTTCAAAATGGACAAAATAGTTGTAGGAATTTGGAATATATCTAAAAACCAGAAATCTATAGAATGAGTCTGAATGTAGTTGCTTAATTTACATTAAACAAGCATGAACATATATTTTTAGTAATGCCTTATGCATCTGTGTTTTGGTCACTATCGCTCTAATAGTTCCCTCTTTGGCTAGTTAAATCATTTACAAGTTCAGATGTTTTCTTAGAAATGAACTTTATTTAATACTGTCTATATTTTCACAGGAAAAGATTCCTTTCTAATGCCCTAAGCCAGTGACTTCTTAAAGAGAGGCAGCCTGCAACATGCAGCACACTGCAAGATCAAGGCCCAGACTCCAGGTCAAATATCAAATGAGAATGGACTTCTTAATTAACTAAAAGGAGTTACCAAGATGCTTGAAATATTTTCAAAAACTATCTGTGCATTTTGCTGGAAGGAACAGGGCCACACAACCCAAGCACCAGAGATATTTCCCCTATAAATAGTTTAATTTTTTTATATACAAATTCAAAATAAAAATAAAAACAACAACAATGCCACTTTAAAAGTGTTTTACCTGGAAAGGTTGTTGATTTGTGTTTATAAGCCTAATTAACCCTAGATTTTTTTTGATAATTGTTTTTCTGCAACATCCCCATTTTCAACTGGTTCAAAAGTCTTGGAATTGAAATATTATTATAAAAGCTGTTAATTTTTAAAATTGGAATCCTCTTATTTAATTTAACTAGCTATGCTAATTCATTTGAGAGTTTAAGATCAATGTGTAGTTCAAAACAGTACTTCATTGATTATATATTTATCTTAAATATAATTAGCAGAATTATTTTCTCATAAAATCTAAGGTTACATACGTCCTAAAAATGAGAGACTTGGAAATTATTTACAGTTTTCAATAATTCAAAATCTAAACCAATTCACTTTATGAAATCTAAGCTCTATAAGGTCAATTAATTTGCTACATAAGTGTAAAAAAATAAATCAAATTACAAACATTTTGACAGCAGTTCAAGTTTTAAGAGATTATCAGTGCATTTTGGAAATTCCCAGGAAATCATATTCTGTAATTTCTAAACACCTACACTTTACCGTAGCTTTGCAGAAAACAGCTTTTAAGTTCCCCAATTCATAAATGTAATTAAATAATTACATTAGTGCTAATTAACATGAAACTGCAGATTATTTAAGCGCAAAAAACACTATTCAACTTCTTAATTATTCTTGTTCACACAGCATTTCCTTTTGCTCAGGCGCCCTAGGTGCAAATAAAGCATCCCATCTGCTCGTAATTAGAACTAAATAATTTCAGAGAATGTAGCTTATCATTTTGACTGCACATTTGATTAAAAACAGTGTACAAGCAATATCCCAGCTTATTGCTGTAACAGCAACAACACACACAGGCCCATGTTCTCCTATCATTAAAGAAGACTGAAAGCATTATCTGTTATTTCAGGGGGAAAAATACAACTTTTTAGTTCATTTCATACAGATGAAAGCGAATTACAGCAAATCACCTCTCCGCTGAATAGCAGCCCCCACATAATGACTTTATTTGCTTAATCCCCAAATTAAACGCCGTTTCAAGCGAGGGCCCTGTGTTATTACTCTCATCATGTCGAGAACATTTTCCTGCCGAGACCAATTTGAATAAAACAAGGGGCCTTCCTTGAACTCAATCAAGGAGTCATAATGTGGTGGGTAATAGAGGTTGCTGATAGATTTGCAGGCAAAAGTGTTATACCTAATGATGGGATATGGATAATAGTCCTCCTGGAGGTCCTGATGCGATTCCAGTTGGCTGCCAGATGCTAAAAATCAAGAAGAGCATTGATCAGTGACAGGAAGCTGTAGTGGATTCATCGAGTCAAACTTCAGCTGTTTTTCCACTGTACAGTTAAGCCAGGCATAAATTATATTAATTGATTTAATTACATACTTAAAACATCTTCCCCAATTAATTTAATTAGGTGGCTACATGAAGCTACTGGCAGGGGAAGATTAGAGGCTGCTCACTTAATTAACAGAATATGAATGAAAAAAAAGGGGAAAGCAAACATAAATGAAATTGTGAGCACTAATTAAAAGGCTGTCTCCAAACTTAAATACTTTCTGACAAAGTGGTGACAGCAATGTAGACAAGGGAGGGATTTTTTTCCAGCAAATTAAGTGCCACAAGGTATATATAGGGAGCTAAGGTAATGCAGTTAAAACATTGATTTTCTGACAGAACTACCAAAGTCAACATGAAGGGACATCCTCCATAGAAAAATTACAACAGATTTTGCAGCCACAAAGGCTGAATCACTGATGAAGGATGAAATATGATGCTCGGACAAGTGTATGGTTAAAGGGAAAAAAAATGGAAACAGCTTATTGCAATCAGTCAAGCAAGAGATGTTTAGAAAAGAAGTGCTGCCGTAACAGCTGGCAGCACCGCACACCTTGGCCCTGATGTAAAAATTCTCCAGGTGTCTCCGACGTGATTCCTTCAGGGTCTTTTTTACACGTGCCATGCGAGTATGCAAGAGCCAAGAAATGGCAATCACACCTGATGCCCGCTGCTGCTGCCTGAAATGGATGTAGGCTTTTCTGGCCTGATAGCGCCTCCACGTTGCCTGGATCTTTGTGGCAGCCATTTCAGTACCATCTTGCCCTTTGTATCGCCGGCCAGGTTGATTTAAGAGTCTTTTCACAGTGGATCGGTTCTTTATCATGGCCAGAATGTCATCTCTGCTTGGCCTCCGGTCAAGTTCAAAATCTGGTACAAGCTCCACCAAATTTCTGCTTTTTATTATAGCTAATGGTATGGCGTAGTCCTTGAGCAGCTTCTCAACATGTTCCAAGAGAGAGAGAATACTTCCCCAGGACAAACAGTAGTACTGCTTAAATGCCAGGAAGGCTGGAGCCTTATGGTCTATAGCACCATTGTGAATAGCTATGTCGTAATCCAAAACTGAATTCTGGAAGGACTCAAATGGCATCATTTGTGAGGTCTGTGGAAAGAGACCACAACCACAGATTAAAAAATAATTGCAGTTGCTGACAAATAAGTGGCCAACGTACATTCTCATAGTATCATTCACCACACAGCTGTGGGAAGTTATGGATCCAGAAATGTATTCCTTGTATTGATTTAACATATACATGTCATAACCACAAAGACTGGCCCATATATATCATAAAACCCATTACCAGAAATGTACCCAGGGGTCACTCAAGACTATTAACATTTTTATAGAAAATATATTAATTGCTCAAGGGATCTACGCTTGATCTTTTCGTATAAAAGTTCTGTGGACACTGATATGGTCAGCTGGTCCCA
Source organism: Alligator sinensis (assembly GCF_000455745.1). Classification (NCBI taxonomy): domain Eukaryota; kingdom Metazoa; phylum Chordata; order Crocodylia; family Alligatoridae; genus Alligator; species Alligator sinensis. The sequence goes on along the minus strand of NW_005842621.1, from coordinate 680,539 downwards.
CAATAAGTATGATTTACCACGCAAAGACTTTACAACTACAGCAACATTGTTTTCTCATTCATACTGTCATGAGTGAATGGGTAACCTCCTTCTCTACAAACACACCCTGATCTTCCACCCGTGGCTACCTGCAAAGGCCATCTCTTCTGATACCCACCAGAACTTCTGTCTCCATTGGAGAGGTTGGCCTGCAGCTCAGCAGCTCTGGTTTTCATTCTGACTTTGCTATTTTCAAGTATTTTTGCAGATTTTTTTATTTAAATTGTTATTATCTAATTCACATCCTAGTTTCCATTTCCAGGGTTGCTTTATTTTTCATCTTCAGTTCTCCTCTGGGCTACAGCATGGATCAGCACTCTAATGGCTCAGATATCTGCAAAGGTCAAGCAAAACTCCAGAACTGTTTGGTATGCAACACTGCAATTCAGTTGCACATAAAGGGAGAGAGATGCCCCTTATGCATAGAGGCTAAGAACAACCATCAAGCCTCAAATAATCAATCAGCTGGGGTCACGCTCCTTTCCCGTTCCCTGTTACAGTGAAATGAGACATTCTGTTTGCCTACATGAACGTTGCAAGAATTAGGGAAGAGATGGCAGTTTCAAAAGTGAAACTGCCGTCAGCGGAGGGCTGTCTATTAACTTCAACAGACTTTGGATCAGGCCTTCATGTCCTGATTCAAGGTACAGCTCACATCCTAAAGCAGATTTGCTGAAGACGGTGCTGAAAATTTGCACAATAAGATCTTGTGGCTGTCACTGCCTACATACCTCTGGCTGAGGTGGGATGCAAAGTGCCACCTCTTGCCCTGGAGATGGCTGTGTCCACACTCGCTTTGATCTCCTAGCCGAGTCCACGGAGATGTTAGACGGGGGTGGTGCAATGTTACCCTTGTTGGAGAAGCATGTGCCATTGACAGTTGTCTTTGGGTCTGGATAAGTGAAGATGTCTGTGACAGCATCCGCCTTCCTACTCATCTTCCCTGTACCAATGCAAAAAGGCAGTGCAAGGTTTCATTGCTGAAAGGAAATACTCTACAACAATAGCAAAGTGCAATATTACCACAATACATCCCATTAAATAACATAAAAAAGATCTCACGCTGCTTTGATGCTCCACTAGGTGGCTATTTTCAAGAGATGTCAACAAAATATGGTTCTGGCATGAACAGCAGAGCTTTGGGAAGAATACTAGTAAGTCTGAGCGTGCCAAAAGAATTAAGCACAGATTTGTCGCCGTAGAGATTGGGACATTTTTAAAAGATAGTTTTCAAAAGACAGTGCATCAGCCAACAGTATATCCTGTTTCCACAACAATCACAGAATCATAGAAAATCTGTGCTGGAAGGGACCTCAGGAGGTCATCTAGTCCACCCCCATGCACTAAGCAGGACCACCCCAACTAGATCGAGTCCTAAGCAATGTGTATGTACTGCATCACTTGTAAAATGCTTATCGGCTTCTACTTTGTTTGACTGCACCCCAATGCTACTGCCATAACTCGTGGCCCTTTGTTTTATTTGTGGCCGCTTCCATCCATTATGAGATGTTTCAAATTCTAAGGAACTGATTAGAAAATTCCAGTCCCCAGGTCACTGCTCACAGCTTTCCTATACAGACTTACATAGCAAGGGGCAAAGAGATTTGCTTGGGTCCAGCACTCTGCTGTTCAGGCCTGCTGTATTTGGTAGTCCTTCTTCACCAGTCAGACTAAAATTTCCTCTAGCTGGACACAACTCCAGATAAGCAGAAGTCAGCTGAGTGTTGAGGGTTACCAATTACTAATACCGAGGGCCAGACTTTGAAAGGGGTTCAGAAATTTGGGATTTGACTGACAGTCACAACCAACACTCTTGTGCTTACCTGAAACAGGCTTCTTGTGACGTTTGTGAAATTCATGGAGAGGAGCGACTTTGGGTAACACTGGAGGCGACTCAAGTATAATCTTTGCTGCCGGTGGGATTAGCCTGCGCTCGATTAGGTTCAGAATACCTATAAAACAAAGACGTTGCTGAATGATGTGTCTGGTTTCTTGGGGGTAGATCCCCAAAGGAACTATGTGATGCATCACCCAGCCCTAGGCGTGTGGCACCGAGTCTCGTGTAATCTACAGCCCTGAATTAGGCATCTAGGTTCGATAGGCAAGGCCTCAGAACAGGATTCACAAGAGCGGTCATACTCTACCAGGAAACACAGAAGAGACAGCTGCTCCTGGAGGGAGTGACCTCTGCCCTCTTGGGACTCCCCCTGAACCAGCACACCAGCCAGGTGTCGGGCACCTAAGCAACCTCTTTAAGAGCTGGGCAGGGGCAAGTCCTTTGTTTGACAGTGTTACTACAGGTTTCCCTTACTTTATGCGGTACATGCATTCCTGGAGAATGGCGCATAACTCGAATTCGCATAGAGGGAATCCACTTTACTGTGTAACAAATAGGGATATGTTCCAAGACCTCGACTGGACTGACATGGCATGGCACCGCTCCCGAGGCAGCTGCAGCTCCAGAAGCATGGGCACTGCCTGCCCTGTGTGGCAGCTGCGGGCGCTGCTGCCAGGCGGCTTCATAGCTCACAGCTCCCGGGGTGCCCTGCAGATCTGACACCAGCACCCGGCTCAGCCCCCACAAATATTTTCTTCCTCCGCCTATGGAGTCACTCCCACAATGCACCACACAAAGCAGCTGACTGTGGGCTCCCACCACACCGATCGCATATGAGTGAATTTACCTTGCATATAACACATTTTTGGTAAAAAAAGGTCATTGCATAAGAGCGAGTTCACACATACAGAACCCACATAAAGCGAGGAAACCTGTATCACCATTGTTGCCTCGTGGCTTGAGCACTCAGGCTGTGGGAGACCCAGGTGCAATTTCTTCCTTTGCCTGAGGAGGTTCAAACTGCTAGGACAGTGCCCTACCCACTACACGATGAGCTACTCTGGGTGGAGGAACTCCCCCATCCTTGTGCTGAAGCTGGCGTGCTAAAATTACAGAAGCAGTGAGATGAGTATGACCGGCCTAGTAGCTAGGACATTGAGCTGAGTGCTGGCTCATGTGCAGGGGCAGATTAGTGTAAAATACATAAAGCTGCCTCATAGCACAGTGTCACCCAGGTCACCCCATCCCAGTTACAGGGTTATGCACACACCCCCTCCCACTGCCTATCCCAGTCACTGAATCTTCTGCAATGGGACAGCTTCAACAGGAGCGCTCAGCGAGCGCCCCGCGCTGAACCTTGCCACTGATCCCTGTCCCCAAGGGCAATGGAGAGGGACAAGGCAAGGGTAAAGGCAGGCACGAGACAGCAGCATGGAGGGCTGTGGAGGAGTGGGTGCTGCAGAGGGGATGGGTGGCATGGTGCAGCTATGCACCTGATTCCTTAGGCCCCCCTGGGATGGACTGGACTTTCGCAGGACAGATTCAACCTCTTTGCAGGATGGATCCAGCCTGCAGGCTGTAGGTTGACTCCTGCACTGTATCATCATACAGCCTAGTGGTATTAGCATTTTTTGGAATTCTTCTGCCATAGCATACAGTCATAGAAATATATATAAAGAAATGATATATAATAAATATAAAGAAATGAAACACACCAAGTCAAATCTTCCAATGTTTTAAATGTAACACTTAGAATGTACCATCATCTTCTTGGGGAAGAAATGTTGTTTCTTCCCCGAACAAAACTGGAACTAGAGAAGTGGTGCTTTTTGTGATAAATCAGTGGTTTTCAACCTGTTGTCTGCAGATGCCTGGGGACCCGCAGACTGTCTAAGGGGTCTGCACAAGATGGCTATAAATCAATCAAAAGTTTGTAAACACCCACACTTACAATTCAAAGGGGTCTGCACCTCCACTAAAAAAAAATTTTTAGGGATCTGCAAATGAAAAAAGGTTGAAAGCCACTGTGATAAATCCAGCGGAGACAAACTTTGCCTACAGATTGTGACACAGAAATTAAATAAACTGTATTTGTGCTGTACTATAGAGAAGAACTGTGTGTTTGTGGAACATCAGTTTGAAACACTTGTGTCAGAGCTGCTTCAAATTTGCTCTCAGTCCCACCATAATTATGGGTACAGAATCATTGCAAATAATTCAATGTGTTGCTGAAATAATCCAAAGGTTGTTCTAGTTACTGTCCCAAGGCCAAATTCAGGCTCTCATTTTCTTGAAGAAACTCATGGCCACTCAATGTGATCACAAACAAGGCCTCCCTCCATCACAAACAGATTTCTGCTCCCGGCAACAACTGGACCCTGTGTAAGATGTGGACCCGTCTCAGCCCACAGAGAATATTCTATCTCACTAAACAGTCTGGCCATATTGCTTTCTCTACTCTCCGGAGCTCCACTTTCAGACGGAAGCAGAGTACACATTGTTGGCTTTTTGGGACATCTGGGGTAGGGCACAGAGGGCCGCCGACCCAATGACCTTCCACTGGTAAATTCCTTTCCCATGCATCCACACGCAGCCTGGATTAGGCCATAATCTCTTCAACCTTTGGGGATGATTATACTTGTATTTAGCTCTGTCATGCCACTTACCAAAAAAAATTCTGCAGCGCATTACAAACATTAGACAACTTCCACATTTTACAGATTAGTAAGCCTATCTGTAAAATGGGCCATCTGAGGCTCAGAGACATTAAGGACCAGATCCTCTTCCAAGTAATAGGTGTTTAAATGCCTTCTCACTCCATCCTGCTTGAGTCTCTGAAAAACCATTACAGCATTTGATGGATGGGTCCTCATCTTTTTTGCCTCACTCTTAAGGCTGACATGAAAGCTTGTTGCAAAAGTAGATGTAAGAACGGCTTTTCAGGGATGCAAGCAGGGTGGAATAAAACTATACTTCAATGCCAAAAGTGCCACTTAGATGTCTAATAGAATGAAGGGGATCTGGCCCTAAGTGACCTGTACAGGATAGATCTCAAGATGCTTGACCCCTGCTCTACACAGCAACCAACACTACCTCTGCAGAGCTCATCCTAGGGACTTCACCATCCGAGGGACTCACCTCTCTTTGCATCTCTCTCACACACGGGTAGGGGAGCATCCATTTGGTGAGAGGCGGGCAAAACCCAAAGGTTACTGACTGTAGGCCCCTTCACTATCTTCTGAGCGCACACCTAAGAACAGAGCAAGTCCTCCATTAGCAAACAATATTCCAGGCACCGCAGTTTGCTACTCGTATAAAACTAAATAATAAATACAATTTCTGCTATGAATAGTTTCATTAAGGTTTAATAATGTAACAGTACGGGCACTGGTTTTACTGCTTATGAACATGCCGCACTATTGTCTACTGTCATTAGTTTATGTAATTTAAAATAAAGTTAATTAAATCCAATCAATGTCTTGCGATTTCTGCTATGCAAAATCAGTGTTCTAGTTAATAAAAGGAATTGCAAGGACTTTGCTCAATTTTAATGACTACATTGTAAACAAAGTATCTCTTGACAGACCAGGCTTTGAATACAGGAAACTTTAATATAAGCAATGTACAGGGGGAAAAAGGAAGCAGGAATTAGAAAAAACATGCATGGATCCTCAGGAGATCCACTGGGCATAGGGTTAGGGAATTTAAAGTCTGTGTTATCAGTGAATGAGAAATATTAAAGGATTCTAAAGTCTGAGAGCACCTTACAAACCTGCATCTATTAACTGGCAGGAGTAAAGACAAAGTGGCAAATACAAATAAATATCATACGGCAAAGATTTTAGGTCTATTAGCATCCCACCTTGGAGAACTGCATAGGGGGAAGAGATCCTGTTTCAGCAGCCGTTTTCAACTCACTTTCTTATTGTTACGACTGGATTGGAAACTACCGACTGTTATCAAGTTAGTTTTTTAATACTAGAATGTCAGCTGGAAGTGGACTTCGGGCTGCAACCAGACACTGAAAGAGAAGCTGAGCTCCTGACAGGTAGGGACCAAGTAGAGGGAGACAAACATTGCATGGACATTTTAAAACAAAGGCAGAAAATATTTATAAAAATGACTAACTGAGGTTTGGAATTGGAGAAGAAAACGGTATTGCCGACTGCGGTCGTTAAAAAGTCACAAAATTGAGCCTGCCATCAAAATCACAAGACTCACAAGCCATGAGAGATGGCAACAACACAGAAGTTTTGTGTAACCTTTGATGAACCAGTGAAGTGCAGAAGGCCTCGTATGCATGTCTAAGCGTAACCAGGCACAGAGGGAAACATGAACACACAAACATTACAGCAATTACAACTAGAGCCAAGAGTCACAGAGTTCTTGGGTCTCTGAGCTTGCATTAACCACCTATTTCCCTATTCTCAAGTTGCAGTAACAAAGGTTTAGGTTGGATATTAGGAAAAACTTTCCCGCTAGGAAGGTAGTGAAGCACTGGAACGGGCTGCTTAGAGAGGTGGCAGACTCTCCATCCCTGGAGGTTTTTAAGGCCCAACTCAACAAAGCCTTGGCTGGGATGATCTAGCTGGGAATGGTCCTGCTTTGAGTGGGGGGTTGGACTAGATCAGTGGTTCTCATCCTTTTTTGTACCAGGACCATTTGTAAACATCGATGGTCAGTCCTGACCCAGTAAATAATTTAAATAGAAAACAGCCCGCTGGCTCTGCTGGTGGCCCTCACTCTGAGCTGCTGCCCCACACCCCCAGGCCCTAGCCCCCCAGTGTGTGGGGCATGGGGGACCCCAAGCAGCCCATTGCAGGCTGGAACTCTGCCAGCCCGCAGAGAAAGCTCACCGTTTCCCCACATTTTCCCCCTTTAAAGAAGAATCCATTTTTAAAGATTGTTTGTGACCCTTTCATATATTCTTGCGACCCACTTTTGGGTTGAGAAGCACCAGACTAGATGACTCCTGAGGTCCCTTCCAGCCCGAATTTTCTATGATTCTATATGGAAGAACACCAGACACGTTCCTGTCTCCTCTCTGCTTGCCTGTGATATGTTTCAGATCCTGTTCTTTGCAGTCATGTGTAAGGTTGAGAAGTGGAGATTTATGGGGACCCCTTTGGTTAGCAACTGCCTGGAAATGCAGGGGATTGGATTTGATAGCTGAGGAGTCCTCTGCCAGTCCTATGTTTGTACATGCCTACAAATTTCCGTCTTAGAATACTCTGCTATTTAATACTTATGGTCCTATACTACTATACTCAGGGACTCTACACAATATTATTTAATATTCGGTTCCCTTCCAGTGCAGATGTGGCTTCAAAGGGCAGCTTGGAAAATTTGGGGCAAGGACTCAGAATAGAAAGCTCTGAGCAACTGGTCAGTTGTGTAAACACAGAAATGCACGTGAATGCAATGATTCAGTTCCTGAAAAGCTTCCCTGACTTTTCTAAACCCCAGTTTGTTCAAAACCCCACGTTACTTGTTCCACTTAAGTAAATGGGCCCTGCATTTGGAACCAGGGGCGGATCTAGCATTTTGAAAAGAGAGGGTGCAGATGGCATGATGCACCGTCATAGATAACAGAACACACGTTTTTATCCAGCTAAAAAGGAATGAGAAGCTTTACTAATATGCTAGGGGCCTAGGGCCGTGTTATTCAGTTTAAGATTGAAGCAAAAAACAAATATAATTTTAATGGAACGTGCACTAATGTGCTACATCATATCTTAGTATTAAAAAAAAAACACAAAATACTAGGCAAAATAATCAAAAGATGTTGCTTCTTTAGTTCTGTTGTTAGTAGAATTAAATCTACATCTTTTTTCAGATTCATAAAACAACATCTAGCCTTCGTGAGCATACTGACAGTGCAATGCTTTGTTGAAAGTTATTTCCACACCTGAGCTGACGTTCACCTGAGTTAATATTTTAAGCTGAAGTTAAAAACAGCATTCAGGGCTGTGGATACAGGAGGTTCATTATCAGGGGCAGCTAACAGACAGCAGAATTTCAGAAGAAAGGCTAGTTTTATTAGTGGAACATCAAGCCCATTAAAAAGGATAGAGGGTCATTAACACCTGTGGAATGAAGAGGTTAGAAGGAATCAAGTAGATGATAATAAGCCATGAAGTCTATTGACTCTCTCCCTGGTGCCACTGCCAGGCAGTTGGTTTTAAACTCTGGGTGCAGCAGAAATCAAAGCGGGTAGGGCAGTGGTCACCAACCAGTGGATACAATCCACCGGTAGATCTCAGAGCCTCTTGGAGTCGATCCGAGTCTGGGGTGGAGAACATAAATTACTCTGCTGTTTCTTATTGGATGTTATGTCTGCCTTATTTAGCTGACAATTGCCTTTTAGTTTACAGATATCTAATTTTACCTGCCCACTTCTTGCTTTAATTCTTGCTCAATTTCTTCTTCAAGAAACAAGTCTAGCCGTCCCTTGAAGTCACGCTGCCTGGCTCTGTTGCTTTCCTTTGTAGCTTAGTCCACGCTTGTTGAAACACACATGACGAGTACTGTTGCCCATCATGTCACGGGGCGCTGAGTGTCTGTGTGCATGCGCGCGCGCGTCCCAGCCCAGCAGGTCAGTCCATGGCGGAGGGAAGAGGAAGGGGCTAGATTGAGGCCCCCGTGGTGAGGGACTGTGCTGCAGAGGCAGGAACAGGGGTAAGTTGAGTGGGGCCAGTGGCTGGGTGGGACTTACCTGCTGGGGAGGCGCGCCCCCAAATCATTTTTATTCCCTCTGCCTCAATCTGCATCCCCTGCTCCATCCCCACAGATTTACCTGCTGGGCAGGTGTGGGGGGTGTGGTGGCAGCGCACAGTTGATCTTGGGTTGCTTTTCAATGCCAAAGGTGATCTCCTACTTAAAAAGGTTGGAGACCACTGGGGTAGGGGGTGACTGCAACCCCCTGGATCTGCCTTTGTTTGGTACATACTAAAAAAAAAACCCAAAAAACCCTCCTAGGTTTAAATCATTTTAGCCCAATTGACTTCAGTGGGGCTCTCCATGGGAGTCTGCCCCAGCTACTGTCTGGCCTCAGGTTACTGAACACCAGGGTAGCAGAAAATAGCATTGTTTCCTCTTGCCTGACTTATTCTGGGACCAGGCAGGCAAAGGGGAACCTAGGAAGTTGAGAAAGTTACAGTGTAATGTCCCAAAGTACAAGGCAAATCTGATATTGTGAGGCATGCAGCACAAATTGGCTAGGTTTCCTGAAAGCTTTAGATAAGGCACCTCTGATGGCTTGCTACAGAAGCCGGAAGTACCTGGGATTTAATTAAAATGCAGGCATGGATTAAGCCAAGAAAACAGAACAGAACTGTGTCAAAAACAACAGGTCTCCCTTGACCTCCGTCTATTTGTGGTCTAGACACATCTCAGAGGCAATGGATCCAAAACACCGCCTGGTTAAGTTTACTAGTGCCATAATGCAGAGGAGGAGAAGGAAATGCTAACCATATAAAGTACCTCTGCTCAGCTGCTTGAGGACGGACAGAGTCAGGATGGTGGGCTGGTGACCCAGTGGTTACCAATATGCAGCTTTACTGTAAAGCAAGTGCTGAGTATACACTATAGGTCCATTTTTGAGGATGCAGGGGTCCAGGCACCCAACTGTCAATGTGCACCTGCCTAGAATTTCCCAGTTTTAGGCCTTGCTTTTAGTTGGTAATAAATCCAAACGAGCCATTTAGGCTAAACTTTTCCATGCTGGGTCTGGCCCAGGTGGATTTTTTTGGAGAGTTTCAGGCAAAACAATTCTGGTGTTTCTGAGAAAGTTTTAAAAATTCTGTCAACTTTTTCTTTGAAAAGATGAGGATGAGGAAGAGCCTAAAAGGGGGTCAAGTTTTGGGTGAACAAGCAGAAGAGCCTGGACCCACTATAACCACACACCCTTTCGGAGCGTTGGAATGGAGTCCAAGATTGTCAGAAAACACTAATAAAATCCCCCAATAAAGTGTCCTATTCCCTCTCGCATGTTCATCAGCAGTGAGGGAAAGTCAATACTATTACCAGTTACCCTGTTAGCTGAAGTAGCAGAAGTCGGACCAATAGACATCCAGGCTGTAACCCTACTGATGAACCACGTGGGCATCAATATGATGGAGCTCCTGATTTTTCAGACTGCTTTTTTTAAAGCCCTATGAAATTAGACACTGTATGCTACATTAAAAGATAGGTTTGCCAAGTCAAACATTTAAATATTAAGAAATGCCAGAAGGTTGTCTATGGCTATAAAACGGAGGCTAATGATGATGCTTAATCCCTTTTGTAAAGTGCCCTGGCATCTGTTGTTGAAAAGACTATATCATAGATCTCCTTTTAAGTGTGTGTGTGTGTGTGTGTGTGTGTGTCACTAAGCAAAATAGGGCCCAGGTCCTGATTTGGATCATTGGGCGCTATTATAAACACAAATAGTAACAATGATCCACTTAAAAGGAATGAGCCATTTTAAAGACCTGTTCATATCCCTAATGAAGAAATGAAGAGACATGAAATGATACAATTATAATTTTTCCCTCCCAATGGGTACAGCAGCAAACACTGACAAAACAGAACGTATGTAGACTTCACCAAAATGAAGATTTTTTTAAAGTTACTGCAGTTACTGATATACATTTTTATTTGTGCCGGTTAGGAACATGAGAATCTACAGGATTTACAGCCCTGCATCTTTACTTCAATATGTTTTTTGAGGACCGTAACACTAAGTGTTGCAAAGATTACACCGTCTCCATTTCAAAATAGGTTGATACAGAGGAAAAACGAGTCACAACTGCAATTTCCTCCCACTCCAGTTAAATCTTACCAATCATGAGCCATGCTGCCTCCCTCATAGGGGCATAATAACGCATATACTAAAAGAACGGGATTTAATTAAATAGTGGCTCACTCTCCAGACCACTGTAGTCTGGTGCTGTATCTGTGAGGCAGCATTGATTTTACTGCTGGCCAGATTAACCCTCAATTTAAACCCTAGTAGGTTTTCCATGATAGGCAGCAATGTGCATCGTGTGTGCTTCAACAAGCATGGACTAAGCTACAAAGGAAAGCAACAGAGCCAGGCAGCGTGACTTCAAGGGATGGCTAGATTTGTTTCTAGAGGAGGAAGAAACTGAGGAATAAAGCAAAGAAGCGGGCAGGTAAAATTAAATATCTGTAAACTAAAAGGCAATTGTCAGTTAAAAAAAGGCAGACATAACATCCAATAAGAAACAGCAGAGTAATTTATGTTCTCACTTACACTGTACAACGCCTCTCCAACGAAAGTGGTAGCGTCTGTGACAGGGTTGAACTGACTTTAAAATCCTTCATTGTGAAAATGTTATCCAGACTAGCCAGTCTCTTCTCTTTTCTCCATTCCACCCTCCCTTCCCCAGAAAGGCACATCACCCAATTGAACTGATTTATGCCCTCTTCTCCAAGCATCATCTCCCTGTAACCTATGCCATATCACTTCAGCGAGGCTGCTCAGGCACAAGTGATGGTGGACTTTAGCTAGCATCGTAGACTTTCAAAATGTGATTATTTTCACGGAACCAAGTTTGTCCTGATTAAAATAAAGTAGCTCAACATAATAAAGACAATCCATGCTAAAGAAACTGGCCAGGTGCTGCTCACTATTACCATCCTTAATTATTTTTACTCCTGTTATTCAGTGCTTTAAGATTTCATACGTCGAGTAGGCTTCCGAAGGAGTTCCATCTGCTTACACCAGAACCGAGCAGCTTTAGGTCTTTATTACACATATAGTTTTTATGCTATAAACACGGAGTTTAACGCTACGTATACCTGAACAGCTTGCTCCTAAAATTACTTTTTTAATGATGCATTTATAAGTGTTATTTAAGACCCCAAGTCTCTTCTGCCACCAAAGCCCCCCCAAAAGTCAACGTGTCCAATTAAATATGGCACCAACATTTAGATCTGCAGCTTATGTTGTGAAATAGCCTTAGTTATAAATGCCATATATTTTTTTAAATATTCTAATTTTTCAGAAACTGGAGGGTTCAGTAAAGGGAGGGGGGAAAATACAAGCAGAGCACAGACAGATTCTGGGGAGACTTCCAAGTAAAGCTGTGTGAACAGACCTCTGTGCTGACCTGTATCATCTCTGTTAGTGTGGCACAGACTACTAGTCCCAAACCTGCATCGGCTGGCAAAGTAATCCAAAGAAGATTTCCCTGCAGCATTCAAGAAGAGAGATCATCTACATTCAAAAAGGAAATGCAGTGTAGATATGACGGCCATGCCCAGCTCTGTAACCAGTAGGGTTGGTTCTGGAAAATGACCGATGGGAACCACGTAGGAGTTCACCCTGGTGTGGTCTCACGTAACCACCTCAGTGAAGACAGGGTGGCACGGGTGTCAGCTCAGGCTAAGCAAGCCTGCCCAGGACACAGGGCACTTACTCAGGCAGCTGACCCATGTTGAAGTGTTCACTGCCACTGGCATCCAAGTCAGCTGGACTAACACTAGCAGCTGGAGTATGTCTGCTCACAGTGGAATCAGACCTCTGACTTCCCTGAAGACATTCCCCAAATCACCAGGCAGAAGAAAATCAGGCCCAATAAGGTGGCCTCTGGATGTCTCCTCTTCCACTGTTACAGCACAGTTCAGGCTCAGAGGAGGTTACAACTAACCCCTGAATGATTTAATACAAAGTTGATTAGAAGATCAGACATTTTTTTCTCCAAGAATAATATCATCTCTCTCGTATTGTATGCTGCAGACAGTGTGATTCAGAAGGTTTTTCTATCTGGAGTCAGCAGACCCAGTGTACTTGTTCATGCCGGGTACTTTTAAAGTACAGTTTTCAAAGGCTACGAGCTAGCACTTTATTTGTAGTGCAGACTAAGGTTTGCATTGTATAGTATGCCCAGAGTATGTTGCAAAACTATTTTTTCCATCTCAAGCACTTCTGAGTATAATTAACCTGGGACACAAGAAAAACAATTCTATTAGCCTTTTTAAAGTGCGTTTCTCTTGTGGATACAACTCTTCTACTTTATTTTTCCTTTGCTACATTTTAAATGGAGTACTCGTTTTAACGCAGCAGGGACTTTCCCATTAGTCCACTATTTGTTTCCTTTGTTATCAAAATAGCAGTATTTAGCCTAAAAAAATGTATGTATCTATGTGTATAAACACGCATATGTACACAAGTATGTGCACACACCTCTACAGATCCTACAGATAAAGCTGCATTTAGATTTGCACCCAAAGCAAAATTAAAATTCATCCATGAGGTAATTTAATAACTAGGGCAAATCTATTGGCATTAATCTATTGATTGAATGGAGGTACCAAGCAGACAATCATTATAAAACATTATAAATCCTAAACATTATACAAATAATATCTTGCAGCCACCATTTGCTATCTGACTCCATAAATCTCATTCCCTATACAAGTCCAGCAGGGCGCATACAATGCATCATTCTCATTTGTTTTACCCTGGTACCCGTCTAATCCTGGACCAGACCCCCAGCTGACAAGACACTTTAAAACAGACAGAAAAAGGCCGCTCCTTCCTCAAGGAATTTCCCATCTCAGTAAAAGATGCATACAGCCAGATGGGGAGCGCAAGGAAACACTGAGACGATGCTGGCCAGCACGATACACCACAGCACACCATGAGCTGAAGTGCTGTCGAGCGTTTTGGTGTGCGTCACAACAGAGGAAAGTTTGCAGGAGGGATCTTAACTCAACCTGAACTTCTTAACCTTAACTTCTATACTGGTACAACCTTTGTGCTGGTAAATGTACAGAACAGTGGCTCTAGGGGCAGCAATGGAAGACAGAAAGTCTCCACGAGGATTGAACGGTCCATCAGTTTCCATGGTGAAAAACAGAGCCATTATGACGATGAATGAGATAATATGTTAAAAGTTGTTTTCAAGGGCCTCCAGGATTGCTTCTGTGTAGGGTTACCATATTTCCAGTTTCAAAAACAGGACACCTGTCAGGGGGCGGGGGTGGTACTATGATGGAGGGGGCAGTGATATGCCCATGCCCTGCCCCTGTCCCTCACTCCCACGTCCCAGCCCCTCCAGACCATGCTGATGCCCCTCACTCCCAAGCCACAGCCCCCGGCACTGCCTGTTCCCTGCACTCCCGACCCACAGTCCCCCATCTGCCCTGATGCCCCCCACTCCCCCACTACAGTTTTCCCTGCACTCCCGACCCACAGTCCCCCATCTGCCCTGATGCCCCCCACTCCCAAACTACGGTTCCCCCCAGCCCTCCCAGTGCCCCTCACTCCCAACCTGCAGCCCCCTGCGACCCCAGCCCTGCTGGTGACCCTCATTCCCGACCTGCAGCCCCCTGCCCCCCCAGCCCAGGTGGTGCCCCTCACTCCCGACCTGCAGTCTCCTGCCCCTCTCTCCCTCCCCAGTCCTGACTGTGCCCCTCGCTCCTGATCTGCAGTCCCCTGTCCTCCCCCCAGGCCTGTCGGTGCCCTTCACTCCCAACCCGCAGCCCTCTGCTCCCCCCAGATCTAAAAGCGTCTCCTGGCTGCCTGCCCCTGCCCAGCCACGCAGCTCCCTGCTGCCCCTCCCCGGCTGGAGGAGCAGGCGCCTCCCCAGCCCTGCTGCAGCCCGGCACCAGAGAAAACTTTAATGCTGAGCAGAGCAAAATCCCAAATCCGACATGTGTTGATATTTTAAAAAGACTGCCCTGATAGAGATGGGAAGATCCAAAAAGAGGACATGTCTGGGAAAACCCAGACGTATGGTAACCCCACTTCTGTGCGCCCCTTGAAGTGACATCAGGAATTTAGTGGGGGCGGACTTCAGCATTAATAACAACATTTGCACTGAATTCAGTGGAGGCATAAGAGGCTTTGTACAGGAAGGAAGGAAGATTTTTAATCCCCATTTTATTTTTAGAAAATTATCTGGAAAATTGAAGTTTACCCTCTTTATTCCAATGTATATTCTAGCAGGGAGCATTATTAATGAAAAATGAGAGGTTCTGTGCATCTAAAGCATATACAACTCTGTTATAAATGGAAAAGGTGATGCAAGATTAAATATGGAACTGCTAGAGCATCATCATCATCATAATATATCAAACAGGTCCATTAAATAAATCAGAGAGAGCTCTGAACTGCTCACTTTCCCTCTGCCTGGGAAAAAAATAAATCAGCTCTAGTCCTTTAAATTGCTATCTGAGAAATCAGTGCTGATGGCCTACTGCTAGGTTTCCTAAAATCTACCTCTGTCAAAATCCTGCCATAGCAGGTGTGAAAGAGAATAGCTGCAAAACTTTGGTGAATGCCACATCTGTTTTTTGAAAAAGGGAACAGAAGCAGCACAGAAGGAAGTAAGAAAGATAATTGCTGGCTTGAACTACAATACATTTTACTTGTGGGCAAAGGGCCAGCTTACATGAGGCAGAATATGCAGGCCCATCTTATTGGAATTCAGGGGTGGGCCTCCATTCTTGTCCGGAGACAGCTGTAAACCAGCAGCCCATAGCATCACAATCAGGCACCGAGTTTTGTCAAGGAATGCTGATATGTACAGAAGCGGCTTCGGCAGCTTCGGCTGCACCCCTGCCTAGCGAAATGACAGTCAATCTCCGATTCCAGATGACAAGAACTGGATAAAAACTTAAAACAAATGGTGACCTTTCAAAAGATTAATTTGTTTACCAACAAAATGCTCTCTGTTTGTCAGCCGAGATGGGGGTGACCTTCACATTCCCATTTCTAGGTTGAAAGGATGCTGACTGTAGTCATCTGTTAAGTTAACTCCATCTCTCCAATTATTCCCTTTTTTATTTTTAGTGACAAGAGAAGTTTATTAATTCACGGTGCTTCTTGTTCTGGGTTACGAACGCAGTAAGCTCATTTTGAATTACTGTAGTGTAACATCAATTTGTTTAAATCTAATTCTGCTACTGGAGCCAAGTTATGTTTTGACTGTAATTGCAGCCACATGCACGGACAGCGCTTCTAGGTTCTGAGGTCTTTTGTTCCTTTTTCTTCTCTTGATTCCTCTAATCATTTCAAATTAAGAAGAACTGTTAGGCTTTGCATTACTTTATGATCTCGGAAATGAATATGCTTTCAGTGATAGAAAGTGAGATTATAAACGTATATGCCTGGTGAATGAATGAGAAGGCTATTATTGGTTCAGCCACAATTGAAGTAAGTTAGCAAAAAAGAAAGGCATAAGATACAACACATAAAAAGCAGAAATCACCATAGCATTAAATTCTACCTCATGAATAAATTAAAAGGTTCTAAGTTTACATTACAGCATATATTCATTTATAAGGACAGGGTCCAAAATGCCGGTATAATTCCATAGCTGAACAGAAATTCTACGGAAACAAAAAGTACAGCTGTGAATCTCTATGTCGCAGCATTAAGAGTTATTTTTGCAGCAACTCTCATCAGAGCGTGTTTTGCTGGATGCTCTGTGGGAAGCGTGCATATTTAATGGTCATACACTATCATGTTTCATTTGCCTGTCCAGAGCTTACGTGGCAAGAATGTGATGCCCAAAGTGTCCGTGTTGCTCCAAGCTGGACTACACCCCCTGCCTGATTTTAGGTATGTGCAGAATGTTCCACGAGAGAAAGGAGCAGCGCTCGGACAAACAAGTCCAGGCAACGGTGACCAAACTACAGACAGGCAGAAGCAGCTTCAGCGTTAAGACTTGCACTCGGTTTCTGTCACAAAATCTAACGTCAGACTTGGGAAGCCACTCATTTATTCCTCTGTCAAATAATGACACCTCGGCACAGTTTGAAAACTATTTGGCAAAGCAAGTTTTAAGTGGCAGGTCATTAAAAATCATCTCCCAGTTTGAAAAGGGCTCAGCCAGTATCTTTCCTCTCCCTTTAGCTCAAAATACCAGCTTGCTTTGAACATAAACTTTTGGCTCAACCTCTCTGAGAACTCAGGTGCTGACTGCCTATGAAGAAGTGAGGCTGGAGTTAAGCAAAGTCATACCAGCTTCTGCTGTAAATAGTTTTCTCCAAATCTAGCATGCATTTACTTGAAGAGGTGTCCTTTTGCCATTGACTTTAGAGGGAGCCAGTTCAGGACTGTGTGTATACACGTTGCCCTCTATCGGCTGATCACCGATTAAAAAGAATCAGGGCTTTTCAGTAGGTGGCAACTGAGTTCTTCCCCTAACTAAAGTGGCAGAGGCCTCCTTTTTTTTTTTTTTTTTAAAAAGCTAGACCATTGTTCTACTCCCAGTTCTGCAAGTGTGTGTTTTATTTTAATTATGCAGCAATAGTAGCTACAGTTTCATTACTGTTAACATTGCTTTTGTAATTAAGCCTTATGGATAATATTGTAACCAACATCTCATGATAAAGCCAACTTTGAAAAAAATCCACACGTGCAGGCACAAAAACCCTTCCTACTTTCAATCGGTTTTGATTAAATCTCAACAGCAACTAGAACATCCTCTGCAAACTGATCGTTCTTGAGATTCAAAAATTGAGAGTTACTGCTTAAATACGGCTGTTGGGAAGTTGTAAATTAGAGATGAAAATGACCTAACTGGGCATTTAGTCTATCTCCATGTTGCATACACCAGTTTCTTAGCAACTGTAAATATGTATCAGATAGCTTGACTAATTTACACTAATGTTTGTCATTTACGTCAACATCAAGAAGTTTTCTCTGATCGGTACATCTCAATGAAAGTGGTAAAACACATGGCTCACTGCAGTAGGATAATATTCCTCTCTGTGAGCATTTTACAGTGGTTCTAAAAAGCTATTAGCCATGATGCTTTTTTTTCCTAATTAACTCTATATCACAGGGTTAGACAAATCACCTCTTAGTCTGGGCAACGGCTTTCAAAAATCATTTTTTTTATAAGAGGCAGCCCACAACTGTGCCATTCACAGATGCTGTTTATGTTGTTTAAAACCAAACACCCTAGAATTTCTCGTTCGGCACAGAGCTTGCTGCATGATGCTTCTGTTACGTAAATGAAATTGTAAAAGAGAGTCTTTGTGCATGATCATTGGGCATGATCCTCCATGTGGACCATAACACCAAACTGAAATTGTGAGTGGAACTGATCTTTGGAGTGATGAGTCTGTGCATATGAAATGAAAAAGCATCGTTTGTGGAAAACATGGTGCTAATGCTTACTCAGTCATTCAAAAAAAGAACCATGGCTGAGGTAAAGAAAAACTATTCTCACAAAGCATAAATATTGACCGGGCCAAAGAGACAGAAAGATTGCATAGGTGATTACACAACTCTCCAGAGAAGTGAGGAAGGACTAAGCTTCTGGTCTTTCCTTGAATGTGTGATTTAGTATTTTACACATAAGGTCGAGTGCCCCAACCCCGTAACCTGGCAGTGGGGACACTCGCTGCAAAGTGTGAGACAGATGTCCAAGTCCTTTCAGGCAGGGGAGGATTAAAAGTCATGCCTCCCATCCCAGAGGGTGGTCCAACTATTGGATAAAAGGGCATCACTATCACCAGCAACACTGACAAACTCAGGGGCTAACGGTGTTTAAGTTCACCCTGTTCCTTTGGGAGCCTTGCAATTTAAGCTGTGTGGCGTCTGTGCATTAATTTAGTGACACCGATCTCTAGAATTACACCAGGTTGTTGTTAGGGTTACTGTCAAAAGAAATGCCAGCTGAGAAAATAACAGCCAAATGTAAAGTACTGCACATGTATTTTTTCACTTATGTATAATAGTCCCCTGGGAAGCTTGAAAATGGAATTTCTTCTTGCCCTAAAAACAAAAGAATCATTCAAAAATCCACTAGTGTCAATAGGAATCTTTCCATTTCCTTCAGTGGGCTTTGGATCAGGCCCGAAATCCCATAGGTCCCAGTCCTGCAAAGGTTTAGGCACATGATCTACTTGGCTAATTTTAATGGAACTACTCAAAGTGAACAGACTGAAGTGCATGCATAAGGCTTTCTGGGACTGAGACTCTGATGCTTTAAAGACAGCATTGCTGTGCTACTGTATTTTACTGCCTGGTCATAGCTGACACATTCTTAATAAAATGTGGGAACTTCAAAAAAAGAGAAAATCATGAGATACTTCTATTTAAAACCATATTTTAGGCATAAGAATCTTTCAGCTTTACTAGTGTCATGATAATATTGATAAAGGGCATTAAAATAATTTAAGCTACTCACTGGAGCCGATTTTCTTTTATTTATAAGTGGCAAGCTGATTCCATACTTCTGATTTAAAAGAACTTTGTTACTGGCGTGTTCTGAATCATACCTGATTTTCACATGCATGGCAAGCTTGTGCTGAAACAAAGAATATTATGCATATTTTAAAAATATGTTTACTATGTAAACTCAAATGCTTAAAACAAGAAGTGATTGCATAGGGGAAAATGTTCATAATAATAAATTTGCCAAGGGATGGGAAATTTGTAAATGATTTGATTGCCATTATTCACCAATCTCTACAATCAGGCAAACAATGAAAAATGTACTTGTGGTCATATTATTTAACAACTGAGATGAAGGAAAGCAAAACAGCTACTCACAAATCTCATTCCAGCAAACTTCTCCTGGAATAATTTATTGTATATTCTTATTGCATTCCAGATATAATTATATACTTGTTCTGATCCAATTAAGTGATAGAAATGACATACAATCCACATCATACATGCTATCAATGAACATCTACTCCTATTTCCAAAAGGAAACGTCTTGAATAAAAGCACCCCACCATGGATATTAATACAATTTACTAAGGCTGATGAGAGTTACTTGTCACTATCCGAATAAAAGAATTGGCCAATCAAATCTGAACATATGACATCTGATCAGGTAACGTGTACTCTTATTCTGTCAACAGGGACACTTTATACTCAGCAATGTCACAGACAAATCCGAGACTGGATCTGCAAACACCTTAATGGATTCAAACTAAATCTTCATAATAAAGCTATAGCAAGCATTTAGTAAGAACATCAGGCATCTGCATCGGCAACATTTGAGTTAATGTAGCCAAACAGAAAATAAATCAATCAAACTACTCTAAAGGTGGCAAGAAAATTTATAGGCAAGGTTTAAAATATAGCTTGAAACTCACATCTGCCCCAGTTTGGTACTCCTTGAAATCAACAGTCCTCTTCAATATATAATTTCAGTGGGTACAAGATCAGCTAATGTTCACAGATATAATCATATACTTCATAAGTGTAGCTCAGGACACAAAGCAAATCAGGATTTTTAAACATGCGATCTCCTTGATAAGTATATTTATTTTCTCCTTAAGCACATGCTGAAGCATTTTGCTGAATCAGGCCCATATTAATGGGATGTGGCAAATATGCATTGTGATTAGTTAGACTGGGTTAAAAGTGAATTGTTAAAACAGTTGAGAGTAATAGTGTCATCTATTATGGCTAAACTTGCCGGATACTTTAATTCAGGGATCACTGACCTGATGGACCTGAACTGCTTCCTTGGACCTGCTATGGCCCATTGGCTCAGTGCAGGTAAAGCACTTGCTTAGTCAGTAAATGAGAAAATAAATAACCATTATAGTTACGAGAATTAAAACACATTTTTTTTAATGTCTTATTTCAGCTGTGTGGAATGAATCAAGCTGTTCTGCTTACAAAAAATGAGGGTAAAGGAAATCCTAAATAATAGAAAATATGCAAAAACAGCTTTTAAAATAATGTCTTCATATTTAAAGGAATCTAATAGATGCAATTATTTTGTATAAAATTATCTATGTCAAACATTTGATTTGAACACTGAGCATAAAATTATCTGTGTAAAAACATTTGACTTAGCATTGTAGCTGCACTGAAAGATAGAACAAAGCGTTTGGATCTGTACCAAGAGTTGTAATATCTCCCAATAGTTCCACTAAAGTAACAATGCTAAATTGCCTCTGCCACCAACATGAGTGTGTTCACCGACGGATGAATGCAGGAAGATCCTTAACAGGCACAAATTGGCATATTACTAACGACCAGATTACAGCAGCTAAGGATCTGGCTCGTATGTGCATAATTCCCATTATCTGAACACAGGAATGGAAA
Organism: Alligator sinensis; assembly: GCF_000455745.1. Taxonomy (NCBI): domain Eukaryota; kingdom Metazoa; phylum Chordata; order Crocodylia; family Alligatoridae; genus Alligator; species Alligator sinensis. Next base: position 659,624 of record NW_005842621.1, on the reverse strand, counting down.
AGCACATTGTCAGTATATACAATCTAGCTAAATGAATAATGTAGTTAGAGGCAGGAACCATTGCTATTTCTACCAAGTAAAAACAAGAGAGGATTTAAGGGGATATCAATTTTTGAAAGCAAAAAAGATCTGTATAAGTTTAAGATACTATTTAGAAGGTATTTTTCTACTTAGTAAGAAGAGATAGCAATTTAATTTATTAACACACTAACATGCTTGAATTTATCTGAACGACGCTTCCCTCTTCTTCTGATGGTAATTACAAGCAGATGTATCAAATGTGATGCTCATTTAGACTTTGGTGTGTTAAGAACAAAAGTTATTATCCAAGCCAATTACTCTTTTACCTACATGGCTGCACAGAGGCAGAAAGTTCAATTTTCACCTCATCAGTGATTTTGTGGTATTTATTTTATTACCATACTGCACCACCATACAAAAAGGAAACTGCTTGTGCTATTAAACAAGGATTGGAGGGAAAAGATGCAAAGGTTTCTTTCTGAAGATCTTCTCAATTAAAAACAGGAGACAACTCGCAATGTAAACTCCCCAGTCACAGGCTGACAGCAAAATGATAAATGTCTCACTGGTAGATTCCACTCGGGATAATGAGAATTGAAATGCTTAATAAAGAAAGCTGATGAAAGCTACTTTCTAAACTTAAAGGTACTGCAGGGAACAATACTGTGTTTGAAGGGAGATGGACTAGGTGTCTAACAGATCTTTCCATTTCTAACTCCTATGCTCTTCCATATCTCTGGCCCCTATTGTTATGGTAAAGAGAGACAGTGGGCTCTGTTAGTCTGAAGTCAGGCCGAAGCCTCAATTGTTACTGTGTAGAACAAGAAGCAGCATAGGTAGACAAATGGCATATTGGACATCTAGAACTAGCCATGCAAGCAACTTAGGTGAAACCCTTCCAACCACGCTCTGCATGACTTATTCCAGTTTGTAGGAAGAATAATTATGGATGGTGTATGCCATGGTCACAAGCTGAGCAGAAAAATGGAAGATGTCTTAGGAAACTCTCTGGTGTCTTTGGTCCTAAGGGAGGGAAGCAACAGGGGAAAGACACGGTATCATGAGTTCTGGTTGGGAGAACTGAGCAGTATTTCAACAGTAAAAGACAGATGGACATGAGCAACCAGGAGAAGCTCGGATGTGTTTGCTAACCCCATTTACTGCTAATGCACTAGAATGAGGTGACTCGGTAGACTCACATTTCCTTGTACACACCTGCTTGCTAGTCACAGAACCATGTGCCTTGGACATTACAATGCAGTGGAACAATTCAAGTGTCATTTCTTTGTTGGTGCAAAAGCCACTTCATGCTGGGTGAACTTCACTCAGATTACAGCATATTAGTCTCTGAAACAAGCAGCATGTTGGCTGTGCTCAAGCTAATTGTCATGCCTAACAACCAACAGCTTTCGCATGTTTTACAGTACTCCAGAGCCTATTTTCTTCATTCACAACTATAATCTATTAATATTAATGAGTCATGTGCCATAAAGGGAGGAGAGAACAGGGAACTCCCATTGTGTTTTTAGGACGCCATAAAAGTTTCAGTTTTCAAAAAGAAAAACAAAAGACTTGGTTCAAGACCTTTTCAACTCAGCAGGGTTTATTTCAAATATGTCTGAACTGGATTTCTCACCAATACAGACATTGATGGCTTTTCTACCATTGCTGCGTCCAATCCACGCTAGTAGAAGATGCATGTGCAAATCTCTCAAGCTTAATTGGGAGAATAAACGCAACTACAATCAAGGACTCCAGTGGTGACAATGCATCATGATGTTCCATATTAGCTGGGCTAACACCACCACATCCTCCTGCTGCCAGGATTCAGAAATATTGTATCTGTGTGTAAATAATAATTCCATGAGTATACCAGCACATCTGCGGCCAGGCTATTTGGCATATGGCAAGTACTCTAACAATGTGTATGTGAAAATATCGTCTGTGGTAATTTGATGGCAATCTTGTTTTATGCTAACTACTGCAAACACAACTTACGCTCTATCACACAGCCTACTACTGACCACAAACTACTGATTTATTGCTATCTGAATTATTTCTTTCAAAGCCCAAACTATGTACTTGAAACTTGATCCCTTCAAGCAACAGGTTAAATAAAGTAGGCCAAAATATGATTAAGTCCCCTTAAGTTACAAAGCTTTGTAAACTGAACACTTACTTCGCATGGAAAGGAATCCTGAAAATGCCAACGTGTATTTAAAAAAAATAAAACCAAATCTGCTTATAGAGGCAAGTGGGGATCACCTAGTTTAAAAAGACAGGAAACAGGGAATTATAGGTGGTAATTTCCCAGCTGGATTTCACAACTATTTAATAATAAAAGCTTTTATGTTGGCATGCCAGGCATGTAGAACAGCTGGCAAAACAGCACTGTTTGTCATTTACTTTATAATGGGAAATTAGGGCTATCCTGTGTGTCTGTGGATATGCATTTTTAAGCAGATGTCACAGATATCAGAAATGAAAGGACAATGGGGCTCCAAGCCCCCAAGGGAAAGCCAGGGTAGGACATAGTATGTGCCCTGCTCTAAATTAAGTTCACCCATGCATAGAACAGTTGAAAACCCATGGATTATACACAGATTATAGAGTACTTGGCCTGTGATAATTTTTCATGATATGACTATCGTTATAAAAGACGGTGTCCGATCATTTTCTATGGCACGCTGTTGTTTCCGAGAGATTCTACAAACAATTTTCAGGGTCACCATTTTTTGCATTTAAATTGCAGGATTTTATGTGTATTCTGCTCACCTAAATCCCAGAGCAGCGTAAAGCTTGCATTCCTTTCAAAGCATAAAGTAGTAAGATTTTGATGCACACAGACCTATTAAGGCAGTGGGAAAGTTGCAACTCAAACCAGAAACCAGGAGAATTAAAGCACAGTTGAAACCTGAACACTGATTCTTTAAAAAAAGGTCTCGCAGAGTCTCATATTCATGGTTCCTTAGGATTCCAAAAAAATCACCTTATAGTTGAAACAGAGATTTTACTCCACATGCTAATTAAATTTGTTTAATTTTGTTAAATGTGTTTAAATTTGCCTTGCTTGTTTTGAAAAGGTGGATTTTGTTTTGAAGATGCCACCCTGGGACTCTGTCACTCTGATTTGCCACTTCAGAATGACAAAAAAAAGTTCAAAAGCTAAGTGACAGGAATAATGCTATCTGAAACAGAATCTCTGCAGAGTTTGGAGTAGAAACAAAACATACCTAAATGAAATTGCTTGGCACTAGATCCCATAATTTAACTAAGACTCCAGGATTCTGGGTAACTTTTCAGGCCCCAGTCTCCAATACTTACACACAGTCTATTTGCCCAAGTAGGAATAGGTTATTTCAGACCTGTGATCTTGGAGAAGTACATGCTGTCTTGCTCCAGGGCTGGGCAGTCAGAGGTTTAACAGGTACCAGTGGTGACGTTAACTGTTTTTGAGCAGCATCCTTAGGAAGCTCCCTAATATAGAAAGAAACTAAAAGTTACAAGACTTGCTTTGATTTTACCTATAAAACTTGTACTACTTCCACCTGATTGAGTTTAAACTACTATTGTTTTATGGACATTTTTGCTTAGCCAAAACACAAAAAGCAGTTACACGAGTTAACAGAAGAGCTTACTATACCTACACAAAACTGCATGTTAGTCTATCATTCTTTAACTTTTTGTAAAGCATCAAATAACAACCCACAGATGACTACAATGTCAGCAATGCAAGGTATTTCTCGGTAACCACTATGGCGACAAATCATGTATCCAGAGTTGGCACCGAGCATTCACACCCCTGTAAGTGTTCTGATCACCAACTTAAGCATGTAGCTGCTTCTCTTCTCTCTTTACAGGACTCTGACAACATGAAGTTTGTACTCCTGTCTCCCCAATAAAAAGGCTCTTGTACTTACCATTTATAGAGCTGTTTTGAACACGCTTCCTTCTGGTCAGTAGAAGGAACAGTTAACACTTGTCTGTTTATGGCATTGAAATAATTCTCAGCATGTTTCTGTTCAAGAAAAAAAAATCATGTTTAGACTATTACAGGGGAGATGGGGACACTCATCTCACTTGGCGCAATTAGCTTAACATTCTGGACTTGTAATTAAGTGAGAAAGACATGACAGGCAATGCATATCTGGACAATTATAGCATGTCCTGAATAATGCTGTCAGACCTAAGGCCAATTGACTCTGACCACCCAAAAAGAACAACTGTGGCCTGAAATACAATGCTTGGGCCTCTTTTTTTCCTCATTAACCAACAGAATTTAAAGAGAACAATTTTGACCCGATGTGCTTACAAAGAATCACTGATGAAAACTCCAACGGTGATAAGTTGTTCCTGTTCCGCAGATCTACTTACTTTTAACCCAATTTCTGTTCTTTCAATGGCTGTTTCAAGATTATGAACATCCAAGGCATTTTGATTTCCTTCAAGGTTGATACCTGCAAGTTTTCTCTTAAGCTGGTGAAGGTCTTCTTGAACCTGGAAAATCATAAATCACACATATCTCCTTAACACATGCAAGTATCATGCCAAGCAGAACAGTTCCTAAACATAAGAAACAAATTCCTTCATGATCCCTACAGCTCTGCAACTACATGTCAGAGACAAGGGATGTCCTTGCCAAGGGCTCCTAGAGTTGACAGTGGAAAAACCTGGATGATGAGATGCATCGTACAACAGAACGGGAGAAGGGTGTGGGTGAACTTCAGAAGTGAGGATGTGTTGTCCAGGTCTACTCAGACCTGCATAAATGCAGCTGCATTGCTTCCAATTTCTGGACTTGGTGCCAAAGAGTTGGCATAGGGTGCCTCTGCATGGTGCTGCCTTGTGCTGTATAGCCATGCCAGTGCCACCAGAGAAGCCACGCAGAATCAAGGCCTTATTACTCTACTTGGTTTTGGCTCAAAGAAGATATGATCTAAACGGACAAAACACAAAGCTTGTAATATGCAGTCGAATGTCAGTGGGATGCAACTGATTTTCCCGCTAGAATCCCTTCCCACTCTGGGCAGGCCACTCAGCTGGCTTGCTGGCCTGTTGGGGATGCTATTCACAGAAAGAGAGGCTGCTTTAGTCTTGGATAAGAAGAATTTCCTTTTGCATCTGAAAAGAGTGCTTGGGTTTCTGGGAAGGAGAAGGCTGAGAGTCAATTTCCCTTCATCCCTTGGTCACAGACACCTCTCAATCCACCCCATCAGTTACTAGTACTACAGTGCCTCACCCACCTCTCCTACAACCTGGTAAACCAGCAACTTTTACCTAGACGTTGACAAGGAGCCAGCGCAGTCACTAATGAGAAGTGCATTGTTTTCTTTATATGACTATAAGCACTACAAAGGACAAAATACCTCCTGAGAAACCATCTAGGACTAAAGTAGTTTTAAAAGGAAGAGACCTCTTTGGACCTTTGGGTTGTCAGGCAGTACCAGCTTCAGTTAATGCTCCTTCACTTGAAGCCACTGGCAGCCGTAAACCAATGAGGACAGTTTGAATTACTGGTGTGACACAGATTCCTATACAGCGATTCTCTACTGACATGGTGCGGCACCCTGGGCCGCTGCGAGATCCTTTTGAGGGTGCTAGGTTGCTGCTCAATATTAGCACAGTTAGAAGTGCGTACACCTACACAAGGAAAGCCCAGAGATTTAAAATAGGAATCCAGAGCATTAAAAACATCCGTTGTGGTCCGTCTTAGCTCTTTATAACAGCAGCATCGCACTGTTAAGAGTCAAAAACAGAGGGACTGCTCAGAGCTGGCATTTGCCTTCAGCCTGAAGAGGTTGAGAGCCACTGCCATAGCACGTGGCTTGAAGCTAAAATGTTTGTGTGACAGAACAGTGCAATGATGATAACTTCAGTGCCCGGGGCTGCCTCGGACGCCCCCTCGACCTCTTAGCCCCTACACACACGGTATCACGGGTCCGTCCCACCGGTTTACTAGCACGCTCTCCTCCACTACATACTAATCCCCTCCATCAACATGTTCCAGGGACGGATGTGGTGGCCGTGTTGGTCTGAGACAAAAGAAAATGCAAAAATCTAGAGTGCGTGGTGTAAAAATGATACCTTTCATTAAACTAGCTGAGAAATTGCAAAAATATATGTTTTTCTGCAAGCTTTCAGGCTCACGCGCCCTTCGTCAGGCTCAGGTTGCTCAGAACGAGACTCTCATGGACCTCGAGGGGCGGTTTTGCAGCGTCTGCTTCCTTTGTGCAAAAATGACGTTTATTTCCTTTTTTATTTCCACCTTGAACTCTCCCTGCGCCTCACGAAGGGCGAAAGCTTGCAGAAAAAGACATTTTTTTTTGGCAAGTGCTCGGTGGGTCTCACGAAAGGTATCATTTTAGCACGACGCGCTCCAGATGTTTGCACACCAGCACCACATCGCTCGCGAAGACGCCCCCCGCTCCCTCGCGGCCGCCCGTTTGCAGAAGGGAACGGGAAGGCGTCTGCGTGCTGGATCTCGTGCCCCGTGCACAGCGAGGGGGTGCAACCCTGACGTTTTGCAGCTGGACCGAGCCTGCGCCGCCGGTGGCGGCGATTGGGACCAAGCCCGTTCGTGTCTCGCGTCTCCTTCCACCCGACGGCGGCGCCTATTGCAACCGGCTCCGAGTCCACGGGAGTTTTTGATGACCCCGGCATCTTGTTGACAGCTGGGAAAGCCCCAGGAGGAGGAAGGAGCTGGGGCCTGAGGAGAAAATGTAGGCCGCCCCCCTGCTCCCAGCAGGCCCAACCCCGACCTCCACCCCCCAGCCACAGGCCCGGGGGGGAGCGCAGAGGCTCACGGGAGTTCAGGCAGGGGCAATGCCGCAAAGGCTCCTGGGAAGGGGCGCCCCCCTCGCACCTACCTGCACCAGGATAGGCCCGATGACGTCAGCCATGGCGGCCCCGGCCCGTTTAGCTGCAGCTGGACCGAGCCTGCGCACGTGACCGCGGCGCCTAGCAACGGGACGCGGCCCGGACCGTACCATACCATCTCTTTCCGTGGGGGGGGGGGAAGATTCCCTCGGGGCGGCCCAGCGGGGTGTCTGCGGCTTCTCCTCCCACCTTCGCCTCACCGGCAGCACCCCTTCCCCACCTCCACTTTCAGCACCCCCTCTGCACTCCGCCCCCACCCATATGGTACCGTCCGCCTGGCCGGAAGAGGCGGGCTTTTAGGCGGAAGCGGAAGCGGCGACACAAGAGGGGAGGGGAGCCATGGCGGCGGAGGGGCCCTGCGCGCTGGTCACCAGCTGCGCCGCCGATTTCGCCGGGGACGAGTTGGTGAAACGTGAGTGGGACCCTGTCACGTGACAACCCCAATTTTACAACCCCCCCCGTGGAGGCCCTGGTCACGTGACAACCTCGATTCTACACCCCCGGGCCTGCGAGCCCCTGGTCACGTGACAGCCTCAAGTCTACACCCGGCCCTGGTCTGCGAGCCCCTGGTCACGTGACACTGACCCCAGTTCTGCCTCCTGGGACTTATGACCTCCCTCGTCATGTGACAGCCCCAATTCTTACCACCCCCCTCCCCCACCATGAGGCCTGCGAACCCCTGATCCTGTTGACAGTCCAAGGGACCAGAAAACGGCTTTGAATTTCCTCGAAGCCGAATTTCACGTGATCTGTAGGGTGAAGCCTACGAAATTCCCGTCCTTTCGGCTGGGAGCGACGGTCGCCTCGAAGTGTCTGACACTTTGCACGAGTCCAGCGCTGCCTGGTCTGCGGCACGGGTCCCAGCAGCGGTACGCAGACAGCCTGCCGGTGGTCTGCGTTAACCGACTTATTATAATTACTTTCTATGACAAAAAAAATGGCTGGGGGGGGTACTTAAGGTTGTATCGTTTTAAGTGGGTGGTGCGCAATCTGTCGTTGGGAACCGCTGAACTAGGCAGTGTTGGGAGGGGCCCTGCGTCGTGTGTGTGTGTGTGTGTGTGTGTGTGTGCGCGCGCGTGCGTGTGCACACACGCGCCTACTTGCTTATTCGCTCCGATTAGTCTATAAGGTGCAACTCTAACTTGCTTTCTACCTGCACTTAGTGGCAAGGCCAGCACTGGGACAAGCAACAGATTCATTTCAGTCGTGTTATTCTTCCATCGCTTCACGATTAAATCCC
>NW_005842621.1:639410-651456 GCF_000455745.1 Alligator sinensis | reverse complement strand
CACATCTGAAATGGTCCACAGAGCCTCACGTACAGCAGCCGCGTGCACTTAAGCCAAGGTCCGCTCCATCAAATCGACTGATTGCCTTGAGAGTCGTGACCTAAAACCTGTGTGTGAACACAGGGCCTGGAGAAAGTGGAAGGAAATCTTCCTTGCTGGCGAGCAGGGTGTGAGGAAGTGGCGATAATTTTATTCTGTTTCCTTAGACCAGTGGGTCTCAACCTCTTTAGACCACGGACTGGCAGACTGCAGCCCGGAAGTGACCACGGACCAGCAAACTGCAGTCTGGAAGTCCCTTTTATACTCGATAAGAAAAACGGGTTGGCTACTGATCAGCAGTACGCCGGTCACTTCCCGACTTCCGGTCCAGCAGCCAACCCTTCAAAGCCTGGTACCAGGCCGCAGTCCGGCCGTAGGGAACCTCTGCCACAGACTCTCACAGTGTCATGCTCTAAAATGTCCTGGGGAAACTGAAAGAGCAATATTGAGCTAGGAAACCAAGATCAAGATCCCTTGGTGAGGCTGTGCAAGTCTGATAGTTTTAAGTGACACACACGTTGGATTTGAAACGTTTTAGTAGTTAAGTTCTTGGAAGCGTTCAGGTTTCCATTGACAAAGCGGGTTCTTACCTTGCATCAGTTACCCATCGCATTAGCTTGTCTCTGGGAAACAAGGCAGCTGGAAGAGAATAGCCCCATTAACTTGATTAAGATGGTGACATATATTTAAAAAAAAATGGAATCATTGACATGGAAATGAAAGCAAATTGCATCCAACCCTGCCAAGGTATTGGACTCACCAGTTCACACGATTGGAGGATGGCTTGATCAGAGCTAGTTGGATACACCTCAGTCCAGATCAGACTAGGAGGATGATGGTGATTATGAGGTAAGTTTAGATGGTATCTGCAGAACTTGGGCCTTTTCTGCCTGAGAGAGTTGTACCAGCTCTGCCTGAATATGGGTGTTAACTGATTTTAGTTGAATCGGTGCAGTTTGTCTCCTGTCCTGGAGGGAGGAAGAGGAAGCTTTTTATTAGCCTTGCTGAGCAGGTGCCCTGACCATTTCTAATGTGCGTAATTGAGATGTCCTGTTAGCTCTTACATTGCTCATTGAAATGCCCACAATAGTTGTATGTGGTGGTTTATTTTGTTTCGATCTGTGCTTCTCTTCCTGATGCAGGGGCCTTGTCCCTGTTGCCCATGCCTTTGTCACCTCAAAATTGGATTACTGCACGCATGCCCTTTGTAGGGCTGCATATCACAGATTCACAGAAGTTTAGGGCTGAAAGGGACCTCGTGAGATCATTGCGTCCATCCACCCTGCTCTGGGCCGGAAAGACTGCTGGGGTCAAATAACCCCAGCAAGGTGTGCGTCCCATCTCCTTTTGAAGATCTCCAGGGTAGGTGCCTGCACCACCCCTGCTGGGAGTGTATTGCAGAGTCTGGTCACATGAACCATGAAGAAGATTTTCCTTATATCGAGGCTGAAACCTTCTTTTAGGAGTTTATGACAATTGCTCCTGGTCGTCTTCCCCTGGGGTGCTTTGGTGAATAGTTGTTCACTTAGCCCCTGATACTCTCCCCTGATATATTGGTAAGCTGCTGCCAAATCCCCCCAGAGTTGTCTTTCTTTTCTAGGCTGAACAGTCCCATATGTCAGCCTTTCCTTGTTGGGCTTGCTCTTCAGGCCTCTGATCATGAGTGGCTCTTCTGTGGACTCTCTTGAGCTTCTCCACATCCTTCTAGAAGCATGACACCCTCTTATCAAGACTTCTTACCTTCACCTGAAGCAGAGTGAGGGCTCTCTGATTTATGGACGAGACTCCTCCCACCATGGGCACAATTGTGCATCAACTGCTAACACATACCTGGGAAGAAGCCACGGTTGTAACTGAAACTGTCCCAGGCTACCCCTTCTCCTGTGCTATACTGCTATAACTAAAGTCAGCTCAGGTGCTTAAGATCAAGACTGTTCGGTGTGGGGGGAAAAAAAAAAGAGCTGCTCAGCAAGTTGTTCCTTGTGAAAAGATATTTTGAAATTCACTTGGCATCTGAGGACAAGTCTAGCACCTGATCTCCCAGGCTCATGGCAAAGGTTTTCCTCACACTTCCAGGGGGAGTATGGCTTGAGAACTGAAGACTATTATGGATGTGACAGGCTTTTGTTAGCCTATTTCCTGAAATACATGTTAAAGCAATTTGTAGATGCAATGAGCAGTCCTTGGTATTTTGCTTCTTTAATATATAGTGGGTGCCAAAAGCTAGTACAGACACCGAAAGCTTATGAAATCGCCGCTCCCAACACAATCGACTGACCTCCAGCAGTCTGGAAATCTTGCTTGAAAAAGCAAGTAGCACTTTGTACAGCTGGCCTGACGTTTGGCGAGTCTCATTCAGAAGTGAGACTCAAAGTGGTGGGAACTGTGCTAAACATACAGAACAGTGGCTTTTATTCCACATGTACTTTGCAGGGGTATTTCTTGTGGTTGTAATCCACCAGGTGGCTCTCATGACACGGAAAGAGATCAGTAGCATACCTACCAGACCAGAGGAGACCGGGTGCTTCTATTTTTCACGGAGGCCTACTTGAAGTTTTATTAGCATTCAGGACATAACAGATGCTTTAGTATTTAGGGTAAAGCTGCAACAACGAGGAACCGCAGCGATTTATTTTTCTTTTTTTGGATTGTTACCGATCCAGTAAGTGTTCGCATAGCAGCAGCAGTGCCTGTGCATTGGCTGTCTCTCTCATAAAGCAATAACTAGTAAAGGCAAACAGAGAGCACCTCAGCTCGACAGGCTTTCTTTTATTTAAAATGGGCACATTCAATTGGTTTTTAGAGGTTCAAGCTTCCAGATTCCAAAGATGCTTCTGACAAATCACCATAGGTGTTGGTCATAGTGCAGCTGTTATTAGTGCTGTGGTTGGGAGCGGGTGGGTGATGCCAAGGTGGAAGGAGGGTAGCCACAAAACTTGGTTAGGAAATTTAATTCATTGGTGCAGAGGTAGTGTCTGGAAAAATCCATTGATCTGGAAGTCATATCTTGTGGTCTGATAAGATACTGCAGTACCCTGGCAAGTCTTAGAACAGTGAATTTATAAACACAGAGATGCTATAATTTAGATCTATTTAAGCAGTTCCTGGAAAATAAGGAGGAGTGTAAAACCTCGATGGCAAATAACTTCTTTAATGAAGCTCCAGTATTCTCCTCCCTCAGGAGGAGGTTGTCTCTTCTTAGACAAAACCAGTAACTCCGTGTGTCAGTCTGTCCAAGCCTCCATTGGTAAAGTAGGAGTCCCAGATTTATAATTAAGGGATTTATGCATTAACAAGTACATTCTGATTACGGTTTTCATGCCGTCATCACTTCCAAGTCCTACATAATTTGAAAGTGTGATATTTTCACTTTTAGACAACTATTTGAAAGCAAGGATCATAAACTTCAAACAAGTAGGTGCTGTTGATCTGCCTAGTGCCAACTTAAAGGCCACTGAGATGAGGTTGCCACTGTATTTGGTAGGGGTGCAGTGATAAAGACCTTTTTGGCTGATACCAATGGCCAATTATTAGCCAACCATAATCAGTCGATACTGATATGCAGCCCAGCATCCGGCTGGTAAGTCTGTGGGGGGGAAGGGGTGTGAGGGCAGATCAAGGGCCCCATGCTGAGGGAGGGAATGGGGTGGGGCAGGGTGCAGAATGGAGCCATGGGCGGTTTGTCCAGGGATGTGGGGTGGGGGCCTGCTGTGCACACCCCTGGAGGAGGCATGGGGGGGCATGTGCCCCCTGGATTTGTGCACAGGACTAGGGCAGGCTGCCTGCTATAAGCTTCCTTGCAGGGGGGCCTGGGCCAGGGCTGCTCTTGGGGCAGATGGGGTGGGGCAGGTGGCAGTGGTGCTGGGAGGGGGGGCTACAGGGAATTTTGGGGTGGCTGTAGTCCCGCCCCCCTTCCACCACTGGTGCTACCCACTCAGCGCACAGCCCCAGTTAGCTCCCCTGCTGGGAAGAAGCCGGCAGCCCCGAGCCCACTGTGGGCAGCCTGCCCTCGCCCCATGTACAAATTCTGGGGGCACATGCCTCCCACATGCCTCCCCGGGGGTGCACGCCACAGTGGGGGTGCTTCCCCTCGCCTCCTGGATGAGCTGCCTGCAGCTCTGTCTTGCATCCTGCCCCTCCTCCCACTTTCTCCCGCACCATGGGGGCCTTGATCTGCCCCCCCGACTTACCACCCAGATGCTGCTCTCCATGCTCCCCAGCTGCATTCTTAGCCGCATCCATACTGTGGCTGCGTGCATGCACGCGGCATTTATTGGTGACCTTATCAGCCACATCGGCCAAAAAAAGCCGCTTGCCAATAACGTCAATTCTCCTTTTATTGGTGCCGATACAATAAGGACTGATATATCGGTGCACCTCTAGTATTTGAAGTGGCAGAAATGCCAGCTAGTAAATCAGAAGGCTGTCCCAGTCTAGGATATTATGACTGGAAGGTAAGATGCCTTTCCAAAAGTTTCAGCCCTTGGTTGCTTGCAAGAAACTGGGTCTCAAAGTAACTAGGACTTGAACCATTAAAAATGCCATGCTCTTTAGAAAGGTTTTAGCATCCATGCAGTCTGCCGCCTCCTGTATTGTTTCTCAGAGCAGAGATAGGTTAACCTTGAAATAGTGTTAAAGAAATGCAGTGTTGCATGCCTATGACACAGTGAGTGGGGTCCCACTCAGTCTAGTGTCCCGCTCCTGCTCTACGAGGAGGCAAGCTCATGTCTGTGGTAGGCCTGTGCAGTGCTGTGGCCAAGGAGTGAGTCAATGGGTTTTCTAGGCTCTTTGGATGTCAAACCACCGACACTTGCATTCGCTGGGAAGATCAGAGATTCAAATGAGTAATTCCTTAGAGATAAATTTAACAAGCCACATGCTCTGCTCATTATCAAGTTTCTAAAATAATGTTTTTTGGCTCAATACAAGCAGGATTAGAACAGTTCCCATTAGGAGATGCTCCTTTTGAACGGGGTTCAGGAAGCTCACGTTACAGTTGAATTCATTTCTGTGTTTGAATTCAAACCTCTATTTTGGGAAGAAACTCCTGGAATTCTAATACGGTATGTACAATATATGAGACCGGTTTCAAGGTGGAGTAGCCTTTGGACAACTTAGCTTGTCTAGACACGGTTTATTTTAGTATCATTGGACTGCCTTTGCTTGCATGGCAGAAACAGAAGGCAAAAAACATTTGATTAGTACAGTTAGTGCCTTTTAGCAAAGAACAACAAGTCTACAGAAGCAGCTGAAAAATAAAAGTATCCAAACTGCCTTTCAGTTTGCTAGTAAGATGGGCACAACGGTATTTGAGCAATTTAAGTACCACAAACCTTCAATTGCTTTAGCACGAAGTTGCATACGTGTAACTGGAGACGGGTCATAGCTCTCTCTCAGGCTTCTGCAGTAGGAGTTGAATTTATTAGAGATTTGTTTTAACTCCACGTGCTGGGGAAGAGAGTCCATGTTAACTGGTCAGATCACTTGGTTGGGAGGAAAGGTGGCTTTCTAGGCAGGAAGAGAACAGAATCCAATAGACGAGCCATGGGTGAGACAACACTATACGCTTCTAGAGTCTTTGCAATACTTTTAGAGGCTTAGTCTTTGCTCATGCCAATTTTGCCTCTGTTTGGTAAACATTTTAAATGCCTTATGAAAGGAACCAGCATAAAAGGTGTCTTATATTAGGCTTTAGGGATGGAGTGCTTGCTCTCTTTCTTTTCTTTTTTTTTTTTTTAAGGATTTCTCTTTTGCAGTCATATTTACAACTTACTTTGTTGCCTAATTAAAGAGCGAGCCCTTTCCTCCCCCCTGACACACTTTCATTCCTCACCCTGTTTTCTTCTCTTTGGTCCTCAAACTAAGTTTTGATTGTGACTATAATAATTTCCATGACAACAGACTGCTATAAACAGTGTTATGGCCAGGAGGGAGGAGCTGGGCAAAAAAAAAAAAAATTGTGCTCTTGGAGACATGCATCTTCAGTAGCAAAGGGGGTTACACAAATAAGCAAATACTCTTCAGAAAGTGGATGCAGATAACTTTGCATAAGTCAGTAGGGGCTCCTATACGATAAGGAATAGATACCTTCCTCCAGCACTGGCCAGCCGTTTGGAGGAGCAAGCTCTGAGCTCCCTTTCACAGCCCTGATTGCAAAACTGCCACAAGATACTTGTGTGGTATTCAAGAACCTCAAATACTTTGGTGTTTCTGGGCTAGTAGAATACATACCTTTATATTCTGCCGGCACTTGAAACGGTATGCTAAGTACACTGGCCCTGCAGAGAAAGAAATTGAGTTTGTATATTTGGAAATGCATTATTAAAAAATACTTTCTTGCTTGTTTAATAGGTAAGTTGCCAGAATCCCTGAATTTTTCCCGTAACTAACTTGGAAACTACCTTGTCTCTGAAACAGAATCAGAAGGCCAACTTATTGGCCTTGTTAGCAATTTATATGCAAGCTGTTTAAACAGTATGCAGGCAATTGTTATATTATACCCCAGAACTTAATTACTTAATTAGTTTTGGGGGGTATCAAACTAATGTAAACAGAGACTGATATGCCAAACTCCCACTAAACAGCAGAAGGAAATACTGGTTTTGGTAGAAAGATTTTTTTTTTTAACCCGTTTCTTTAATTCTGCTGTGTAATTTGGATTTTGGAAGGCTTGAGTGGTCACCCTGCACAGAAGGAGGAGATTTCTGGCAACTCTAAAATTACGGATGACCTAAAGATGCTTAGAATTGAAAACATTCAAAAGCTGGAATTTAGACCAAACTGAAAAAGCAGTCCTTGCCCGCCTGCCCAGACAAGAGGTTTAGGCATTTGCTTCCGAGAACCTAATGACATACCGCAGTCATGGAGCACAAGACAGGAAATGCTATTGGTAGGTGGCTATAATACCATCAGACGTTGCAGCTAAATACGAAGTCCTGCACGCAGTTCGTGGCAGCAAACTATTGGAAGAATGTCCTCCGATGCTGTGATGATTACAAAAGCATCAGCTACCAGGCAATATCATCCAGGATTTTACACAGTTCTTTAAAGCTAAAAAGCTTGTAAGGATTACATAATAATCCAGATTATTTGGGTTAAATGTAGTGGAAGCGGTTTGTGCATTTACATGAATATAAATTGCAGAGTAACACTTGTCTAGGAGGAGCGGCGTGGTCTCGGCTAATTTGACTGGGAGTTTTTGTGAATTCTTTCACTGCTTTTATCTTGTTGCCCCAGTGTGGCATGAGGATTTTCATCTAGCGGGACTGTATGTCCATTAAATTAAAAACAGTCAGTTCATTCTCATGAGGGAAAAGTGATGGTTCAGAAAAGATACCACCAGCTATACGCAAGATGGAATTGTCTGGAGGATCTGTCATCTTGTAAAACCTACCTATAGGGAGAGTAGGACCAAGAGAAGATGGGCGCATATAAGTGGACCACTCCTCCCAGTCCTCCAGCACTTGGTTTTCACAGAGCCTTGCCAGCGAGGCAGGCTCCCCTACTAGTGCCTGAACTCCTTCCCCACACTTTTTGTAATGAGGGTTCAGTCCAGTTCTTTGGTGAGGATACCAGCTCTTTTCAAGGGGGCTAAGGGGAGATAAGGTAATGAAGTGCTTAAGTCCTTCGAAAGGCAGCATATTCCACCTACAATCCTAGTACCCCAAGCAGCAGCTCTTCTGACCTTCACATTACTTCATTCCATCCAGGACGAGCACACACCAACTGCTGCAGCTTCCTTAGCCTGACGAAGGGTTTTTGAACCCGAAAGCTTGCTTAATAACTATTCTCCAACCATTTGGGTTGGTCTAATAAAAGATATCAAATTCACCCAAGGAACCTTGTCACATTGCTTGATGCACTTTTAAACTGTTTTTGTGAGTCTATCCAATTGGAAGCCGGCTAGCCTGGCTGTTTCAAGTGCTGCTACTATAGATTAAGAAGCAACTCCATTGTGGGGCTGTTGGGCTATGAAGGAGCCTCTGCTTTACTTCAATAATCTTTAAGAGCCAAGTAGTGGTGTATTTAATACTAGTGCTACTTGGTGTTTTGCATTGCAGCTCTCCTTAAACTCCCCAGAGCAGCTGTACAGCTCTGATACATTCCTCCTTCGTCAGAGTTTAGGAGTTTGGTCCTGGTTCACCGTAGCTTTTGATGGTGTCACTAGGAATGGAAAAGTGGTCCACACCTGCGCAGCCTGTCAAGGCAGCTAGGAGGGAATATGAACTCAATAGTGATCCCAGCCTGGTCAACATAACTCAAAGGGAAGCGCTTAATTATCTAGGCAAGCCTGCAGGCGGGTGGCCCAGTGCCAAGGATTCCCCTCTTGCCAAACCCAGTTACTTGAAGAAGCATAACACAAGCAAACCTGGCATCTCTCCTATTTTAGCCCCCTTACTCTCCACAAAACATCTTCAGTGACTAGGCGCATGTGCAGTGATGGGCAAATGCTGCAAAGCTTCTTTGAGGTTATAATAGCCAACAAACATGTAATTAAAAGAAATATTAGTCCACTGGTCTAGGATGAGCTAAAGAACTGAGAAATAGTAAGTCATCAGCACTGAAGAGAGAATCTTATTGTGCTGAAGGTGGCTCTGTTTCTACCATCTAGCTAAGTTTTTTGTGTACTTTTGACATTGGTTTTGTTCTCCAATTTTTCTACAGGTATCATAGGAACAGAAGACCTGACTGTGGAAGTGCCTGCCAATGGAGGAGTGAGATTTTACCCCTGGACCATAGATAATAAATACTACTCTGCTGATATCCATCTTTGTGTGGTACCAAACAAGTTCCTGGTGACAGCAGAAATTGCAGAATCTGTCCAGGCATTTGTGGTTTACTTTGACAGCACAATAGTAAGAGTTTTTTGTTTCTTTATATTATCTTTTATATAACCATCACTCTGACGTCAGCCTTGCGTGTTCTGGGGCCGGCGTGCTCTAGGGTGAATCCATTAGGGTCACGTAGGGCTATGTTATATTGTGCTGGCTGACAGTGTCCCTAAGGTGCTAGTATGGCAGCCATGGAAGTCACAGTCCCTTTCCCCACGTTCTTGTTCTACTTGTTAGAGAGAGAGGTAGCATAAAATCTGCTACTCGGAGTGTTTCATTAGATATCCCTGCTCCACAACGGCATTGGTTGACAGTGTCCCTAAGGTGCTAGTATGGCAGCCATGGAAGTCACAGTCCCTTTCCCCACGTTCTTGTTCTACTTGTTAGAGAGAGAGAGGTAGCATAAAATCTTCTACTCAGAGTATTTCATTAGATATCCCTGCTCCACAATGGCATTGGTCCTACAGCCAGTTAGGCTGGCTTTCGTATTGCATGGAATTAACTTTGCAAAGTTACTGTAGCAAAGAAAAATACCCAGGTAGATACGGTTAAGGACTTGTTCCACCTCCTAAGTTAAAATGAGACTTCTCCCAATGTGGTTGGGTTCTTCAGACCTGTCTTCCAGTACAATTGAAGAAATCTCCAGATAACCCTCACCTCTCAGGGAATGGGGGTGAAAACAAAGAGAAAAAATGGCACCACATTCTCAAAAAGAAAAATTGGCACAGACCTGCCTCCCTCTCCCCTTGGGCAGCACCTTTAGTACAGTAAGATGAAATACAGCAAAATCTGTTCCCTCCTCCTATCTTCCCTTCTTCAATAAGGTGTAAACATCACATTATAGCAACTCAGATATATTTAAGAGTTTCTAGGGGGAAAAAACAAACCCACTTCATACTTGAATCTAGGATTGCAGTTATAACCAAAACATGCAGATGAAGTCCCAGTTCCCAACAAGCACTATTCGTTCAGCTGTGGGCTAGAAATAGGATATTACCTAGTCTCATTCTCCTGTATTAAAGCTAAATTATGTCCCAAACCATTCAGTAAAGGTAAAGTTGATCTTGCTGTCTCCATTCTCACACCTCTCCGCATGTGCCGCACATCTGAGACCGTTCCTGTTGGAACCTTAACTTTGGTTCCTGCCCTTGACTCCCAGACGGGCAACATGAGCCATTCACTCTCTAAGTCATTTCAAGTTGCAAAATTCTTTAGAATGTATAAATACTAGAACTTTCCTCCTCCAGAAATCTGGTCTTGATAGTGTCTCAACGTGGCTTTCCCTCACGGAAGAATGGTTACCAGAGGTTATGATCTTGGTCTGTGACAGAGTATCTGAAAATGGTAAGGGTCTTAAATTCAAGGGAATTCAATCTGGATTGAAAAAAAAGTTACCTTTGTATAATATGTTTTCTTGGCAAAATTAGTACAGCGGTCTCTCTCAAGAAAGTAGACGAATCATAGACTCTATTTGGTCAAGTACATGGGGCAGTCTTTCTTCATTTGTAGGCTGATGTGCACAGGCCAAGAGGCACGCAGTATGCTTCATCTCTCCAATTCCCAGTGGTCGAGTGTGCGTTGCAATCCCACCAGCAGATTTGGCAAGGCATGAAGTAAATTTTCCCACTTGGGTAGTCCTTTGGGGCCAAAGCTGAAGCATCTCGGTGGGGGATGAGGGTTATTCATGGTCTAACTAATGTGAAGGGTAGTCGGCCTCTTTTAGTCTATTGAATGAATCCACATGTTTGCATCGGGTATTAATAGAAGTTTGGTTCCTGTGTTGGCATGCCTCGTGCAAAAGCAAATGTTTAAAATCCTGGGCTGACCTTGTAACAGCGTAGACTCAAGTTGTCTTGTAGCTTTTATTTTGCATCCATTTCAGCACAAACGGCAAAAAAGAAAAAAGGTATGGTTTTTAGGGAACAAAAACACTAATCCAAAATATGATGCAACTTACTTTTTGGGTTGTTTGAATCTATTGTTATATTAGATACAGCCAGACTATTTCTGTACGTCCTTTGTTCCCATTCAGTTTAGAATAAGGGAACAGCTCTGGGGGAATAAAGAAAAGAGCAGAAGACTGAACTGATAGTAGTGCCAGGGTAAAAAACTGGATTTTCACAAAGCAGCTTTTGTTTCACAACTGTAGGTGTGAGCAGACAAAAAGCTCAGGAGTGGTGCATCAAACATGGCTTTGAGCTGGTGGAACTCAGTCCGGAGGAGTTGCCTGATGAAGACGGTAAATTTACCACTGCTTTATTTTTTTAAGAGCAAGTAACATGCAACACATCCACTTCGGAGCACCTGCAAGGGGCGTACAGATTTATTTTAGTATGTGGTTGATCTGAAGGATTCTCCATGTTGGTGGTGCTTAGCATTAAATTGTTAAAAGTCAAGATTACTTTGTCTAAGACGCTCTGTTTATCTCTTCCCAAATACAGGCGCTGTTTACATAGGCCCTACATAAAAACGGTGTACTTTGCTCCTCCTTTTTGACTCAACTCCCAGTGACACGCTGATGTAGCTGGCAGTAATAGATAAAAACAAACACTTATACTCGGTTTCAAAGAAGCCATTCCAAAACGGAGGAGTAGGTAAAAGGAGAGAAAGTGAAGGGCAGGAATTTTTTTTTTTTTTTTAGATCTTTGTGGACTGTTGGGTGCCAGAGCATAGATACCAAGATTACTCACAAGGTAACCTGAGAACATGAGCTGGTTAAAAGAGCCATTGTTTTTTAGTGGTGTGCACAGTTGTGCAGGAAGCCAACTATGGTTTCTTGTCTGACTGCGTGCCCAAAGCTTAAAGCTGCGAAGCAAAACCAGTTTTGCACTTGGGCCCCAGTAAGTGACAGTGAATAGGAGATGCATTGCATGCTTGAAGCATGTTGCTTTTTTTTCCCCCCTGAAAATTGACTCTACCCTTCTTGACACCTGCTGAAGCCAAGAATTCTCAACCTTTTTAGGCTCAAGGCATCCCTCAGAAAATGCCAACTCTTAATTTTCACTTGTTTTTTTTGACCACAGAAAATTAATAGAGCAATTGTTCTGTTGCAAAGAACTCAAAGACCAGAGCAGGGCAGAATGGTTTTAATGCTATTCATAGATTCATAGATGTTAGGGTCGGAAGGGACCTCAATAGATCATCGAGTCCGACCCCCTGCATAGGCAGGAAAGAGT
>NW_005842621.1:634669-638994 GCF_000455745.1 Alligator sinensis | reverse complement strand
TCCACTAGGACTCCAAGATCCCTTTCTGCTTCCATGCCTCCAAGCAGGTCATTTCCTAGGCAGTAGGTGTGCTGGACATTTTTCCTCCCGAGGTGCAGCACTTTGCATTTCTCCTTGTTGAATTGCATTCTGTTGTTTTCTGCCCATATGTCCAACCTGTCCAGGTCTGCTTGCAGCTGTTCCCTGCCCTCCGGCGTGTCCACTTCTCCCCCATAGCTTTGTGTCATCTGCAGACTTGGACAGAGTACATTTCACTCCCTCGTCCAAGTCACTGATGAAGACATTAAAGAGTATCGGTCCAAGGACCGAGCCCTGCGGGACCCCACTGCCCACACCCTTCCAGGTCGAAGCCGACCCATCCACCACGACTCTCTGGGTGCGACCCTCCAGCCAATTCGCCACCCACCGGACTGTGTAGTCATCCAAGTCACAGCCTCTTAACTTGTTCACCAGTATGGGGTGGGATACCGTATCGAAGGCCTTCCTGAAGTCCAAGTATATGACATCCACCCCTCCTGTGTCCAGGCGTTTCGTAACCTGGTCATAAAAAGAGACTAGATTGGTCAGGCACGATCTGCCTGCCACGAACCCGTGCTGGTTTCCCCTCAGCATCATTTGTCCTGCCGGGCTCTCGCAAATGTGAGCCTTGATAATTTTTTCAAAGATTTTGCCGAGGATGGAGGTGAGACTGACTGGCCTATAGCTATGGATTCCTATTTGGATTTCTGGATTTATCTTATGAACTGTGTTTTCACCCTTGCAGTGCTAACATTGTGTGGAACACCACAGCACCTTTAAAGGATCTCAAGGCACCCCAGGGTGCTGCAGCATCTTGGTTGAGAAACATGGGCTTCATTCTTACCTCACTTTAGTGATAAAATGCAAGTGTTTGCTGCTGCGGTTACCCCTCCAGAACCAACCAGTTAGAGAATCAGCTGCATCTGCTAGATTTGGTTCGCTAACACTTATCGCAGTCCAGATCCCTTGAACACAATAGATGGTGCACACAGCGGTTGCTGAGGAGAGTTTGGTCTGCAGCCAGAAAGCTGAGGCTCCTTTCCTCAGAAGAAGGAAAGATCAGTCTTTTAGATCAGTTTGAATTTGCTGATCTTTCTGGCAGCTCAGTTTAAGGAAAAGAAAAAAAGAAAGGGAGGCACCTTTTCACTTGCGAACTCAACACAACAGGTATCGAATACGACTCGGGGGTGAACATGAAAGTCTGCAATGCCATTTTAGAGCAGAGTTGTATTTTGAAGCTCTTTCAAGTTACTGCTTTTTCCTTTTAAAATAAATTCTCAAGAGATGTCTGCTGAAAAGAGTTGGTAAGTGCAAGTCGTTTGTTAAGAGACAAGATAAGCAGCGGGAATATTTATAATTAGTCAGAAAGTTAGTTTTTGAAGTGGTGATGTCTGAACACCGTCTCCTCCACCTTTATCATCAGGTTGAGTCACTGTGACTCATGCAATGGAGGACATGCATTTCAGTGAGTAACTTATTTACTCAGTAACCGTGCTGTATGAATTGCTTACAAAAGATGATAGAGCGGATGCAACAGAAATACCATGCCAAGACCTCTCGAAAAATTATCAGATTTGCAGGGGGTAGTTGGTGCTGAGTCGGAATGCTCATTATGACTACAAAATCAGGCAGCTCTTTTGTGCAATAAGATTACGAACTAATTTTTAATTCACCCTTAGGACAACTGCTCTTTGGTTTTGTTTGCCTGTACCCAAAAGGCTGAGAGTCCACTTTAATTGCTTTTAGGAGTTAAAGGACATTTTAATTGCCACACACTTGTCCCTGAGTCATCCCAAGAAGGCTTAGGCACTTTTTGTTTGTTTGTTTTTAAACTAATTATATTTTCCCTTCTTAATGTTTTTTATCTCTGCTGTTGATTTGCAAGAGTCCTGCTCAAACGAGGGGAAACGGACTAATCCAAGGAAACGGGGACACTGACTACCCCCAAAACAATGACCAGGCTGAAATCAGAATGATGATGTTTGGCATCTTTCATACCATCATAACTTAAGGGACAGCTGAAGTTAGTTTGGAGAGAAATATAGTCGTATGCTGTTAGTGTCCCATTTAAGCAGTCGGTACACTTCAGGGCTTGTGTTGGAGCTTATAGCAGTACAGACTTATGAGCAGGAAGTGGCCGTTGCAAAGTCTTCCTGCCTTGTCCAGGGGGCTGCTTAAAATCTGAAAGGCAGAGGAAACAAAAAAATGCATTTTTTGCCTCCTTTATGGTGAGTGAAGAGACTTTGGGGATTGGCTACCTGTTTTTACAGTAAAAAATAAAACAAACCTGGTAGACTTAAGACTGATAATCTACCATCAAAGCTGAGTCATTCTGATTGATTTGATTTACTACTCCTGTAGCCAATTCCTGGAAAACGCAAGAGGGGATTTCAGCATCTTTACCCTGTCAGTTAGAAGTAGAGACTGCTCCCAAGCCGTAGTACTGAGACCAGGAGAAAAGAATCTAAATGAGGAGTTAAAACCTATGAAAAGGTAAGCCATCATGAAGCAAACAGGCAGGCTTTCCCATCACCTTACGGTGTCAGCATATGCAGCCACGTAGGACAAGCTTTCAGACAGGCTTGACAGACATTCAGCAGTTAAGGACCTGAGTTTTTTTCAGTGGTTAGAAATAGATCAAGAGCTGAACTCTTCCCATTTCTACCACTGCAGCACCACGTCATCTTTCTAAGTTTAATGACTTACCATCAGGCATATTCCAGGTCAGAATAACTATTGGGAATCACCTGCTCTTTATCCTTCTCTCTAGATGACTTCCCAGAGTCCACAGGAGTGAAACGAATTGTACAAGCCTTGAACGCCAACGTGTGGTCTAACGTAGTGATGAAGAGTGGTATGTAACAAAGGCTTGTCTGGCTTACACGGTTACAGAGCTTGAGCAGTTGATGCCAGTAGCTTTCTGTCTAAGGTTTCAGTCCAGTTGGCACCATCCTAGTACCTGCTTAACAGCAGATACAGAGCCAGAGCTCCCTACACTTCTCTTGTATGGGCAGGGCTGTCCATCTATCTCTTTTCCAGGGGCCCTGGCCAGATAAGTGATATTACCTATGCATTAAGTGACAGCATGCCCTTTGTGCCCATGTCTACACTAGCTATGGTTGGATTTAGATCTTTCTCCAGCCGACATAGGTAAGATAGCTGCTTCAGGCCAAAGCGAAGTTGGTCTGTGTCAGGTTGGCTCAGTCTAACATTCAGGAAGATGCTGCTGGTAGCTCAGTGCACTTCCCAGAAAAGTCTTCTATGTCATATCAAGTCTGTTGCTTGTCTTTCAAAAAGCGTCTGGAATGGATTTAAACAAAGACACTAGAATTGCTGAAACTCGTCCGATGTGCCTGACTGCATGACTGAATGGACCTCACTGCATTACGCACCCTTTACCCACCGGCCTCAAGGAAAACAGAACTCCCCTGGAGTGTTTGACAGAGGAGTTGTATCTGTTTTCTCTGATGCTTCATATAGTAGTAACACAGCTCAGATCCACCAGGCTATATTAATCCGTTAATTTATTATTGCTACTCACGCTTTGCCACGAGGCATCCAGGGTGCAGAAGTATACAGCCAGCTCTGTTTGTGCCGTAAATGCTCCAGAGAACTTCACTTACAAACTAGCAGTTGGAAACCTTGGAAAACATGTCTCCCTTCAGCCATATCTTCAGGTAGAAATGGGCAGAGTGGCTACTTTCATTTGGGCTCAGGCTCTTTGAGAAAGGAAGAACACAGTGTTATCCATTTTGCAGGTGTGTGGTACAACCATTTTTTTTTTTTTTTTCTTTCTTGTATCCTTTTGGTTGCCCCTGTAAATAGGTAAGCTGCCTCAAGGTGAATTCTCTGAGTGCTTGTCCTTTTATTTATCATTTCATACCACATCATTCCTCCTGTTGTGACTTCCTAAAGTCTGTCTGCTCTCTGAAACGCACATTTTTCCCCACTGCCTAGCCTCCTTCCCCCTCTACCCTACCGCTGCTACTACACCGTGAAACGAGCATTGAAAGGTCCCATTACTGACTCTGGCTGTTGGTCTCCCAGTACAATGTGATTTAAGAAAGCGAGTACTACATGTAAATGTCACCCTTTGTGTCTCATCTGGATGAGAAAAAAAATCTAATTTCATATCATTATTGTAGGAAAACCCAAATAGGCTTGTGAGATGGGCTGAAATCATTTCCTTAGTGGAAGGCACAGTTTTTTTGTTTTGTTTTCACAGCTTATTTCCTGCTTTTGCATCCTGCATTGACAGGTGCTGTGTTGTAGAGGACTAGGATTTGGTCATATGCTAAATTCTATGT
>NW_005842621.1:629704-634654 GCF_000455745.1 Alligator sinensis | reverse complement strand
GGGGGGGGGGGGGGGTGGAAATTCCTGTGCATCACTGGTGTATTTTGTAAAGGTCAGACCTCTTGAGAATCCAGATTTTGAAGTTTCCACCATGCAGTAATCACATGGCATTGATGTTGCACCACTGCAAACACTTCCGGAAATGAAACTAAATTTGGACCCTGGCAACATGACTGGTTTTGCTTTAAGTAACCTCAGTTCAGCTGCATCCCTTTGAAAGTACATTTACAACCTGTAACAAAGCTTTTATTTTCAACTTCCTCCCAATCTGAAAACTGACTATAGTGAGCATAAAATCTTAGCTTCTCTGTATTGCTCCAGTGGCTTACGATCCTTATTTGGGAGAGGACTATACATAAAATAATGGAGGACTGCATGCTGTAAAGACTTCTCCTGAAATTCTGGGCCGTCTAAAATACGAACAGCTACCAAGTCCCCACCAAAATACCTGTTCTCTGTAGTTGTCTCACCATAATTTAGAAATGCATACCTGCAGTTTTTATATTTGCATTTACAAGAAAGGCTATTGGTTGTAGAAATATAGCAGACAGTGAAAGGCTTCATCAGGCTGAGTAGATTGCCCAAGTCTTGGAATACGACCATCTCTTTCTGCCATGGTTCAATTTTGCCTTTTATTTTTCTTAATAGATTACTTGTAGTTGTACCCAGACTGGAGCATTTTTCTTGCCACCCTTTTAAAACATCTTTGATTTACTGATGCCTTTTCCAAAACAGTCTGCTAAACGCATCTCCCTCTCCAAAAAAACAAACCCCATTGATTCACGGGTTATAGAGGAAAACGAGCATTTCAGTGTAACAGCTAAATGGTAATCATTTGGCCATATTATGCCAAAATACCTATTTTACAAATAAAACCCTGAAAATATGAATTGATCACCCAATGCAAAGCTGTTTACTTAACATCCAGCAGTGAGGGTAGATCCAAAAGGGAAGGAAAATAAGGAGTCTTATCAGAGAGCCTTGAGCAGAGGATTGCATCTTCTGGCAGGGAGAAAGCAGTCGGTGTCCAGGTTCCTGAGCTGTTTGGTCTGGTGGTCAGGAGGTGGCTGGCTGGCTCCCTGTGCTGTGCTCTGCTCCAAGTCTGGGGGAAGAGAAAGTTCTTCCTTCTTCCCTCTGAGGAGCTCCAAGCAGCTTCCTTTCCTGCTTAAATCTGTCCTCCGCTGGGCCCAGGTGGAAGCTGAGCAGGTCCTGGAAGATGAAGTCTAAAGTCCACCTGGTGCCCTCTGCAAGGAGTAACCCCTTCTCTGCTGTGGACTATGTATAAGCCACATTCTAGCTTCCCTAGGACAAAACATGCTTCTAGCCCACTCCATCAGCTCTGCTAGGTTGTAAATTTATCGGCATGACTTGGGACAGTCCTGGGGAAAAATCCCACAGTTTGTGGAGAAAGCTCTCGTGTGTTGGGTGCTAGAACAGCAGCAGAGTGGGCAAAGAGCAGGACGAGGAAGTCGCGGGTGTAAAGTAACTGCACTGCACATGGACACACCATCCCGGCGGGTGTCAGGGGGCTGGCACAATAACCAGGGGGAGGAGGGGAAAAAAAAAAATCATCAGACGTGGCTCCCAGAACAGAGCTAAGAAGTCTTGCCTGGCTGCATCCATTGCAGTGAGCAGCTTTAGGGCTTGCCAAGGGGCTGCTGCCGTTAGCCTTGTGGCACCATAAAATCCCACAGCTATTTCTGAGGGAGAGCTGGAGATGATTCCCGGGCTTGTCGGAAGAACGCTGCGTAAGGCTTCACCCACTTCCTGAGCTGTGCCCAGCAGATGAAGTCATTCGGATGCCCAATAAAAAGGAGCTTGCAGGAAGACTTCTTTGAGGGTGTGACTGGCTCCAAGCAGCGCCTGCCACCTCCCTAACCACAGCCTCGGAAACAAGCCGCCCCCCTCGCAGAGACTGGGGCTATGCTTCCACCACTTCAACGGGGCTGCCCCCGTGCCAAACAGATTTGCAGCAGAGACGTAGCGGGGGGAGGTGGGGGGAAACCCCCCCAAAAGCCCAGAATCACGTTTCTGTACAGCATGAACTCTAATCCGAGGCGTAAGATGGACAAGAGCTGGACGATGAGGTCACCCCGTCCACCCCCTGCCGACACTGGAATGTCCTCCCTAGCACATTCTGGGCTGCATTGTCCAACCGGCTTGCAGATGACTCAAAAAAATTGGCTGATCTCTGATCGCTGCTGTTTCCCTTCGGGAAGCATTTGCTCGGCCTGCCAAAACTTTTTGAAGCCACTAGATTTTGGTCTGGGGAGCGGGGGGTCCCATGGAGTCATCACTCCACCTCGTGCTAGTTGAGCTGGGGCCCCGCACCGCCTTTCACCCTTCTCACAGTTGAATACTTTTAAAGAGATTCAGTCGGCTCCACTGATTCACTTCTTTCCAGGCCTCTGGCTATGTAACCTGTCCCGTCAATAAAACCGGGTACAGCCAAGCCAATTTAAACAAATACCTGTTAAAAGAATAAAAGTTGCTTTAAAAAAAAAAAGAAAAGAAAAATCTCTAGCACTAAAGAAGTATCCAGCAAAGGCCCCTCCTAAGCAGGAAATGAGGTCTTTGTAATGCTCTAGTTGGGGAGCTGTTAGCTGTTTACATGTTTTTCTAGCTAGCTGATGCTTTTGGCTACACGTCCACCCCCTTCAAAATGAAATGTGATGTAAAGGACAAGTGGAATTGGACCGTGCACAAAATGACATCATCCCAACGTTGGAGTGTAACGCTTAGTCAGTGCAGAGCTGATTTCTTTTAAAAGTATGAATCTCGTCTCGGAACGCACAACCCTAGGTTTCCTTTCTCGGACGTATCGGCAGCAGAACTTAGCATTGTTGTTCTCAGTTTTTCATTACACTGGAAGTCCTCCGAGTCCGTTATGCCCTACAAAAAGAACTTGAAACGCTTCCATGCTGGTGCACGTGTCCTAACAAACGCGTAACGTTCCTGGTCGTAGATTTCTCTTTGCTCACCGAGACTTCTCCTGCCCCCTGGGACATGGGCAGTAAATAAGTCTTAGCTTCAGGTTGTCATCTTGGTAGGCTCTTTCAATATTAAGCTTTCTGCTAGACTCCCAAGAACGGAGCATCTGCAATACCTTTCAGTCGGAGCAGAGTTTATATCTGACAGAAATTTAAACGAACCTTGTATTTTTTTTTTTTTTTTTTTTTTTTTTTTTTTCCAACTGCACTTAACACCGAGATGTTGCCTAGAGTTTTAGAAGACGTTTCAGTGCGAGGCAATAGCATTTCCTGCGCAAAATCAGCACACATTAACACCCATTGCCTTTTGTCTGTGGTGAGTGAAATACAACCCACCCCATTCGTGAACCACAAGCAGGCTTCACTGATGTGTGTTGAAAGAACCAGTGCAGAGCTTCCTGTGGCTTGGGGGGAGGCGCTGTGGAATCTGAGGTACGGGCAGAAATGACGACTCTTCTCGAAGCGCAGGGTCCTGGTTATCAAAACGGGGATCTGGCTTTTCGGAAGCGTCGAACGCGGCCCTTGCCCTTTCTTCCTGTCGTGACAGGCAGCACATATTGCTGACACTCGTGTTAGGGCCTGATCCTGCTAGTTTTCCTTGCATAAAAGTTGAACACCTGCCTTGAGTAGCTGTGCAGGGTGAGGGTTTGGGAGGCTTTCAGGCAGCATCATGCTACATGTATTGTCCCAATTTTTTACAGTTTTAGGATTCCACTTACTGGGGGTTTTGTTGTTGTTGTTGGGGGGGCATTTTTTAGTGTCCTGGCATTGCTGTATGTGATTTCTATATTACCTTTGCTCTTCCCTGTAACTGTTTTCATTGCATCGACTCAGCTGCAGATATTTTGGACCAATGATGCATTTTCAATTGAACTAACAACTACTTTTTTTTTCTTTTCTTTTTCAGACAGGAATCAGGGCTTTGGCCTTCTCAGTACGTTAGCAGGTGCGAACTGTAGCCTTGGGTCAGGAGAAAACCAAGATCCAGAAGTAAACAGTAATTTTTATTTCTCATTTGTTGTTGCTGTTGCACTGGTCTCCTGTCTGTCTTCCTTTTTGCTTTTGTACAATATGGGTTTAAAAATATATGGGTGTTTTAAGAGGAAGACACCACAATATAGCTGTCTTCCTCTTTCATTTTCCTCTTCTCCCAGGGGACCTCTCTTGTCCTTTTCAAATGCATTTAAAGGAAATACCCAGCGCAAAGCCTGAAGAATCGGTCTGTCTTGGCAATGCCTCGGAGCCAAATGTCCTTAGCATTTGCTGCCATGAGGTGCAGCTACTTTGGCAGGATGTTTCCTTGGAGCCCAGTTACTTTCCCTGGTGTAGTTTGACTGAGCTCTCGGTGTGGAAAGCTGCTGGGTGTTGATCCCAGGCTCTCTACTATTTGCGTAAATGTTTTACCTCTGACAGCATGCCGGAGCCAAGGAAGAAGTTACACAAAGCTCTAGGCAAGGCGCTGTTTGGGAGTAGAGCCAGGGCCAAGGGAAGGCTGTCATGTGAAAGGTCACTTTTAAAAATCCTTACCCTGTTTGAGGTGTCGGAGGCAGATGCACATGGCACGTTCTCAGGAAATACGTGCCAGAGAGGGGCTCTGTCCCAAAGAACTAAGGTAGAGGTGAAGTAAAACAAAGCTTTCAAGATGAAGCAAAGCAGATGACTTATTTATGTTGTGCCACAGATGCATTTGATCCATAGCTTTAAATCTTTGACTTGGACAAGAGAAGCAGTTAAAGGTAACTGGGATTAAAAAAAAAAAAAAGCAAGCATCTTTTAAATACTCGTTAGACTTCCCAAACTGTCCGACTCGCTGAACTCTTTGGCTCCTTGAGTGTTTGACCTGCAAGGCAGAGCTGTTATAGTAATAATCGGATGTTTCCTGACAGTCCCAGCCACCGACGGCGAGCAGGGCAGAATCGCGCTCGGAAGACGACAGAGAAGATGCAGCTAGCACCAACAA
>NW_005842621.1:612217-629673 GCF_000455745.1 Alligator sinensis | reverse complement strand
TCCTGCTTCCTAAATGAAACGTTGCTGAGTACCATGGGTGGGAAAGAAGGCAAACCATGATGTATGTGTGTGTGTTTAAAAATAAATAAGAGGAATATTTCCAAAGAAAATCATGGGTAGGAAGACAGCTATTGCTCATTAGAGCCAACTTTGCTCTCTGACTGTAGAGTGACCAATACCAAAAAAGTCTCCAGTCTAACTGTATAGTGGTACCTCTCTCAAGATACTGTGCTGACTTGATTCCTGCTTTTGGATATTGCACTGCAAGAACAAGACCCAGAGCAGGAACTCAGTCAAAACAGTCCTTCAGAGAAACAGAAGTACAGATAAGTAATCTCTCCAGTTGTTGCTAGCTTGTTTGTCAGAGTCTTGATTTTAAAGAAAGCGTACCAACATCTATGGCTCCTCTTTATTAGATAGGCCTGCTTTTCATCACTGTTAATCTTTAAAACTTAATAGCAGGAAATGGAGAAGAATGTAGATCCTCAGTTAACAAAACCTAGGGGGGAATTTTAACCTGGTGAACAAAATACAGACCCAGCGGAGCATGTGTTCCCAGCAGCAACCTGGCTACACGCCCCCCCACCCCTCCCCACCCACCCACACAGAGTGAGACACTTGGGCTAGGATTTGCCAGTATCATGAGAAACCAACTGACCCTTTTAAGCAGAGACTTTTTTTTCTGGAGGGAACAGGCCCAACCCTGCATGGGGTTGGTTCTCTTTGTCATATTGCCTCACTTGGCCCTCGGGTACAAATTGTGTCCCCAAAATGTACCTTTAGGCAACAGCCATCAATTCCGCAAAGACCAGGATTAGGACAGTGCTTATGAATCACTTGATGGTAGGTGGAGTCAAAGAGGCTAGGAGACCTTTTGAGCCTTATGGTCTACTGAGTTAAGCATAGTTAGGGCAAGCTAGTTCTTGCCGTCACACCACGCAAAGCGGGGTAGCCATGACCACGTCCTTTGGCTCCCTGCCCAAGTGACCAGCTGCTCATTTAAAGCTGGAGCAATTGGAAGAGCCACTGGCACAGTTCTGGAGAGGGACTCGAACTCGCACCACTGTGATACTGCACCTGCTCTGCTACCACCACCTGCGAGGTGAGGTAGGAGTGTAAAATTCATGACTTCTTAAATCCTAGTGTTTTTCTTTTTTCCCCCCTATTTTGGACTTCTGGCAGTTTGAGCTTTTAGAGGTCACACTTCCAAGACTTTCTCCTCAACCAGAAAGCAAACAGCATTGTTTTAATGTAATCACGAGTCCAGGAGCTCAGGCTTTAAGCAATGCAATAGAAATCAAGTGAGGCAGCAAGGCTGCACTTACCTCAGAGAGCAGCTGCCAATCTCATGCTTTGCCGAGAAGTTTTCTCCGGGTCACTTGGCAGAGAATCAGACTTCATGATGGATCCTGCCACTATTGAAGGAAAGATCTTAACAGCTCCCTGTAGAAAGTTAGCTATAATGTGTATTTCTGTCCAAGATTTATACTGTTCAGTATTGTAAACCAGAAGAACACAAATATAAGCAAAGTCCATGCCTTTGAGCTGGATTTGCTGCATTCGAGGTATAACCTGTAATTCATGTAGCACTGGATGGCTAATGGACATTATCCAAGACCTGTTTTGGGGGACTCTTTGCCCAAACATCAAGTCAGACTCTTTCTATAATCCACAGCTGTTGCAAAGCAGATAGTTTAGTGACCAGCAAGAAACCCTCTTAAACTTTGACATGTTTACAATAATTTTAAACCAAGTTCTTGAAACCCCATATCAAGTTCAAAAACCTTTTAATGTGCCATGTCCAAACTCGGTGATGTTGCAGTTAGCGCCGCTATCCAGCTGTTTGAACCAGTGGAAAATACAGAACTGTCACTGCAAAGGGAGCCAGGAACCTGTCGCCAGTTCTCAATCTGCTTTGTTATCTTCAGCCACTCACCTTAAAACTAATAATGTGCTTGGCCAAGAAGAAAAATCTGGCTTAGATCAGCTTTAACCTGCTTCTTGCAGATCCCATGCTCGATATGGATATTCAAGAGCTTGCCAGTCTGACCACAGGAGAAGGCGACCTGGAGAATTTTGAACGACTGTTTTCAAAGCTGAAAGAAATGAAAGGTACAGTCCCTGTGAATGAAGCGTACATCATCTGTAATGCCCAAGCCCTTCAACAGACGTGCACTCTGGGATCCAGTTCAGAGACTGAAGACTCACATGGGTCTCTCTTCCGGGGGCTGAAATCTGGTTTAACAGTTGCTCTCTTCTTGTTGTGTTGCGCCCTTCCTTTGAGCTAATACTGAAAGGCCTACCCCTCAGTTAGCTAGCTCATTACCTTCTCTGTAAGTAAATCTGTGCTCAGGACTCAGTCCTTTCCCCACATTGTAGACTTGATCTTCTCTATACGAGCCCCCCAGCAAGAATTAACTCAGCTTCTACAAGTTGCTGACCTTGAGGTTTAAGGCACTTTCAGGAACATTGGACAGATGAAGTCCAAAGTGCCTAGAGGCACTGAAGCTCCAACCTAGGCCAATTTTCACAATCCTCCCCAAAATCTCCCATGTCCCACTCTAGAATTTTCCAGTATTTTAGTGACACACCAGCACCGAGGCCTTCTCTCCCCATCTCTTTGCTGAGGTCTGGTGCTGACCCTTGAGGAAGACCAGTCTAATGTTGCATTTCTCTTCGCCCCACAGACAAGGCAGCCACGTTGCCTCGTGAGCAGAGGAAGCTACATGCAGAAAAGGTGAGGTGCGCCATAAGAACCGAGTTCTTCCACCTGCAATTCCAGCTGAAGGGGTCCTCTGTCTGAGCAGCTTTTAGATTTACAGGTGTTTTAGCTGGGTGTGACCTGATCTGCTTACTGAGAAAAACTCTTCTGCTGCCGCAGCTCTGTAGGTACAGAGCTCATCCCAAACACCACGAATGAGTGGATCATGCTTGACTGGGCCTGTTCCTGAACCCTCAGGAAGAGAGTGACCCTCTATCAAGTGGGTAGGGGGTTCCCAAGATCAGAAATGAATGCAGTAGGGTATCTGAAGGCTGGAGCCCCCTTCCAGTGAAGCGTGCGCAGAAAGTCTCGCTGACTTCATTGGAAGAGAGATCAGGTCACAGTCCTCACAAACGACACCAAGACGTTGGTGCCTTAGGAGTTCTGAGGCCTCCGTCAAGCCATCGCATCCCTCTTAGCGTGAAAGAGAAGAGCCCTTCAGCTGGGAGCCCTGGGTTTTGTTGTGCCTCCTGCATTGGCTTGTTGCTTAGTTTGCATTTACCAGCAGGTAGCGCAGCGTTTTCACCTCTTCACACTGATTCACAGGTGGCCAAAGCCTTCTGGATGGCGATCGGAGGAGACCGAGACGAGATAGAAGGCCTCTCCTCAGATGAAGAAAACTAAGTTCTTCTGTAGCTGCTTGCAGTAGAGCTGATTGACAGCCGTGAAGTAACACTGGTCCCTCCGTCCCTGGACAATGTTTTTTTTTCCTTTTGCTGAAGACCCCATTTTGCTTTGATTGTTCGGCTGGTTGAAAGCCGCCGCCGCCTCCTCGAGCACTACATTCCACAGCACGTGTCGTGCATTTCAAGACTTGTGCTTCCCTTGCTGCTCCGTCCTGCGGCCGCATGCTCCATCTTTGACAAGAAATAATAAGTCCCTTTGCATTTTTCCAATGGCCATTTTTCATTGTTTCCCCTCGAGTATTCAAAGAACGTGTTCCTGGCCATCACTTTGGGCTGCTGGTCGTCGGAGGCTCAAGACCTCACGCAACACACCCCCTGGGCATCCCCCATGTCCCAGGCTGGTCCCTCACATGGAGGGGTGCAAGCTACAGGCCCACTTGGCAGGAGGTCTCCAAGAGCCCAAAGCAGTCCCAGGAGATGACCAGAGGCATTGTGAGTGGATCTCAGCCTTCCCTACAAGTCGGGAGGGGAAGGAAGCCATGCTGTCCCTTGGCCAGTGAGGGTAGGCTTGCAGTGACCTTTCCTACAGCTTCCTTCTGTGCTTTGCCATCTCTGCCTGTTTCCTAATGCACACCCCCGGGGGCTGCACACCCTGTAAGCTCGAGTGACCGCTTTTCTTGTCTCCTTGCTGCCCAGCTGGGCAAGACTTGGTTGTGCGGTAGACACAAGGCAACCAAATAGAGCAGAACTACACGCACCCAAGACCAGCACTTACCCAAACACCCGAGAAAGTTGATGCTTCATCATCTTGCTGCCTTGAAGTCTCTCACGTGGAAGACTGATGGAGTTTTTTGAAGAGCTAAGATGGTGCGTGACGGCGAGGTGGCTGAGCCCAATGGCCTCGGGGAGCAACCGAACCGACCAGAGGCGCCCCCACGCCCAACCACTGTTCCTTGTCGTGCTGCAGAGTCGGGGGGATTGGCAAGGGAGAGGTGCTAGCACTGCTCAGATGACCCTGCCGCTCACCTTTTGCACGTGAAACTGTCTCTGACCTCAAGAAGATCTGTGAAACCACAGCACAGCTCTGCCTGATGAGCACAGTTTGGTCAGAAGAATTCAAGGGCTCTGGAATAGCCAGGATTGTCAGCCTGGGTAAGGGAAGTGTTCACAATGGGTCTTGTCAGTGCAATTGCCTTGTACCACAACTATCCCTAAAGTCCTTGCTGTCAGTCGGTATCTCAGTCAAAGCTTAAAAAAATAAATAAATAAATGCTCGCGCGTCAAACTAGCTGTTGTGGATAGAAAACTGTAGGGACTTAAAAGATCCTTCCAGATTGTGTTGTACTTTTTTTTTTTCTTTTCCTTTATGATCTAAAGTCGGTTTGTTTGATTTTTTTTTTTTGTTTTTTGTTTGGCTGCAGAAGTTCTCAGCAAAATCAGTATTTCAAAAATGAATAAAGCACTTGTTCGTGGAAAAGCTAAATGCCAAGTGGCTGCATCTATCTCGGGTATGGTTTCTCTGCTCGCTGTAGCACGGTAACAAGCCCAGGTCTCCGCACCTGTGCAAGAGTTTGAAGTTGTTGCCAGCCGTGTACCGTCACGAGTTCAACAACACTGCTCCCAGGAGATGAATTTTGCCTGTTGTTCGGAGCGACGCCATCCCATGAGCTGCACGGACCCTTGAATCAGGCTGTTATATTAGCCTACTTAGCAGGCTTTATAAACCGTTTTGAACGGGGCGGCAACACACGGCCTACTGAGCCAGAAGACTTTGCCCACACCTGTGCTGGGCCTCGGCGGCTGGAAGCTGCGTCCACCTTACTGCCACTTCTCCCTGGCCACATCATGGATGCAACTGGGCCCGTGCTGCATTGGAGCTGGCTTGTTCCAGCTTGCGGCTTGACAAGGCTGGTTGGTGGCCCCTGGATTAAAAGGTTAGACTCTAACAGGAGCCTTGACCAGCGCTTAAAGCACGGCCATGCCGCTGCTGCCTTTTGCTCAGACATAGCTGTGTTTCAGCGGTGGCTGGAGTGAAGTGCACGTGAAGACAGCCCTTTGCGGTCCGGTGAGGTCTGGTTCCAGGGGGCGAAGAGGGGACCACCAAGAAGCTGCAGACATTGGAAGGATCCATTGCTGGGTACAGTCTGTGCAAGAACGGTCATAGAGGAGTGTTCGAGGGAAAAACAAGTGCAAAGGTGAACATCCCTAGCCCTGGAAAGGGTTAAAGCTTCAGCAGTCCATCAGTCTGCACACTTCACATCTGTTTTCCTTAGAGGTCCGTGGCTTGTCTGGAGGGAGATGGCAGTGGGGCTGGTAACGCTGAGCATGAGCAAACTTCACCCTGAAAAGCCGTGACAGAACCGCGCTCTTCGAGCGTGGGGCTGAACCGGCGGCCTCCCACGGCAGTGCAGCAAACTGCTGAAGTTGCCGACGCTGCTGCTGCGACACATAACGGGAGTCGCTGGCGTACGGCTGCAAGGATAGAAGGACACGGCACCCTCTGACACTGGGTACTTGTAGGTGCAGCGTGGGGGCCGTGAAAACAAGTCTCAGCCGTGTCCCAAATCCATCTCAAGCCCTTTTCAAAGCAAGCGCTAGCATCAGCAAGACTTCTGGCACGTTATTTCTGCTCCTGGAAATGTTCCTCTTCCTTTACCCTGTGTGTCTGTGCAGGCACTTCTGTCCCAGCACGAGCAGTCCCTCCTCTGGCTCCTCATTGCCCTTTTAATCCACTCGGCTTTGGCACAGCGCCGTCAGATGTGCCGGAGCCGCGATATATAGAGCGGGTCGCTTGTCAACCGCGACCTTCCTTAACGTAACCCAGGCCTGCTCGTGAGCTCAGAGCTGGCACCATTTATTCATGTAGTCTTCAAGGGGAAAAGAAAAAAAAGTCCCCTGCTGTTATCTGCTGAGCAGCCTGTTCAAAGCAGTAATTGTGGATCTCTTGCCAATGGCTCAAGAAGATGCACGTTTTTTAGGCCGTGTGTAGAGCAGTTTGCTGTTCGGACCGGCTCCTCGAGCCCAGGGCTAGTCTACATGCCATTCTGCTTACACAGAACGACAAGCTGGAAGACGATGTTTGTAGCTGACCTGCTCATTGGCTCAATCGCAGAATGCAAAACCGTCCAGGAGAAATAAAATGGCTGAATACCATCGCTTGTTAGCCAACCTCCAGCCCCAAGAAACCAAAGACAGTGGAAATGCAGGGTCATCAAGACCAATCCTAGACCAAGACCAAAGGAATGTGTTGCTCCTCATGCCTCAGCCCAGAGCGGAGGCCAGTGCTACTTGCTAAGAATAACGGGAAGGTCAATTAACGAGAGCTGACGTGTTGCGAGGCACGGCCAATGTTTGCCGTCACCGGGGAGTTGGTCTATTTTTTCCAGCGCGCGATTCTCTGAAAGCCTTGACGAGCACTGTGCCTCCCGCTACCTCGCCCCAGCCTGAAGGCTCATTCACCCCCATGAAAATGTTCCACCCCAGCACATGGACCGTGGTGCTGGACAGCACCGAGCATCCTTTGTAACCGAGAGCCCCAACCACTTCAGCACGTGTCCGGCTACGAGGGGCCCTTTAGAGGAGGCGTGCTGCAAAAAGAATTGGGATAAGTGATTTGCGGCAGAGGGCTGGCAGCTCTGCCAAGGGCGTTGTGAGGTCTAAGACATCTACGCTTGCCCAGCAAGTGAGGACACCCAGCTAAAATGTTTCATAAAGGGTCAGGTACTACTGCTATCACCCTGCAGCGGCTGCTGCTGGAGGGGTTGTCTGACCTGCACTAGGTGAAGAGTTGGTGCATCTCCGAGTGCTTTGGCACTGCTAGCTCCCAGCTCGGCTCAAAGGGACTGGGGATTTTTCAGGGTTGGGCGGGAGCAGCAGTGGGCTGCAGGGACAGGGAGGAGTCGGGTTGAGCCTCCTACCTGCGGCGAGTTCTGCTCCAGGCGTCTCCAAATCCCTTGGCTCATTTTGCCCCGTTTCCTGCAGGTGCCACCTTTGCCGTGCTCAGGTTGGTCTTCTGCAGCTCAGACGCCGGCACCCCCCTGCCACCTTTCCTGCCATGGTGCTTGGAGTGGGGCTGTGCCCAGGAGCCAGCACCCTGCTGCAGTGAGGACGTGGGCAGAGGTTCCCGTGATGGCTCGGGCCATGCTGTCACAGAAGGGGAGAACCCCTATTCCCCCCTGTCCTCATGGTATCCAGGAAACATGATTGCTCCTAAGGGGGTAATTCACAGCCAGCATGTCTCAGCACTAGGTAGCTGCAGATCTAGGCTGTAAGACGGACAAAAAAATTAATCTTAAAAAGGAAGCGCTCAATATCCCCTTTCATGAGCCAGTCTCTCCAGCCTCGTCTACCCTGGGAACTTGCTCAACGGCAGAGCAGGAAAGTAGGATGCTACCGTCTCCCACCACATTGTCACAGGCAAGCTAAGGGAGTACAAGCTGGATGGACTGTGGAGGTGGATATAAAACTGGCTGGAGCATCAGGCTCAGAGTAGGAATCAGTGACTCAATATCTGGTTGGCAGCTGGTATCAAGTGGAGTGCCCCAGGGGTCAGTCCTGGGGCTGGTTTTGTTCAATGTCTTCATCAATGACCTGGAAGATGGGATGGATGCACCCTCAGCAAGTGTGCAGATGACACCAATCTGGCAGGAGTAATAGATACTCTGGAGGGCAGGGCTAGGATTCAGAGAAACCTGGACGAACGGGGATTGGGCCAAAAAAAATCTCATGAGGTTCAACAAGGACACATGCAAAGTCCTGCACTAAGGAGGGAGCAATCCCCTGCACCGGTGCAGGCTGGGGGTGACGGGCTGGGCAGCAGCTCTGCAGGAAAGGACCTGGGGGGACAGGGGACAAGAAGCTGCACAGGAGCCAGCAGTGTGCCCTGGGTGCCAAGAAGGTGACCGGCATCCTGGGCTGCACGGGTAGCAGCACTGCCAGCAAGTTGAGGGCAGTGATTCTCCCCCTCTATTCAGCACTGGGGAGGCCACATCTGGAGTCCTGTGTCCAGTTTTGGGCAACAAAAGTGGTGGGGGACATGACTTATGAGGGCAGGCTGAGGGAACTGAGCTTATTTAGCCTAGAGCAGCAGTTCTCAAACTTGTGTGTGTGTGTGTGTGTGTGTGTGTGTGTGTGTGTGTGTGTGTGTGTGTGTGTGTGTGTGTGTGTGTGTGTGTGTGGGGATCACTTAAATTGCTGAGGGTCCCGGCCAACTACTTACATTTTGTTGTTGTTGTTGTTCTACAAATCAAAGCAGATTTTAATATCAGTAGTCTTACCTTGCAAGTACAGGCATTCCCGATTGCTCTGCAACATTTCTGCAGACCACCTGAATGGAGCTTGGGGACCAGTGTGAGAACCTCTGGTCTAGAGGAGACCGAGGGGATTCGATAGCAGCCTTCAGCTTCCTGCAGGAGAGTTGCAGAGGATGGAGCTGGGCTGTTCTCAGTGGGGGCAGATGCAGGACAAGGAGCAATGGGCTCAAGCTGCAGCAAGGGAAGCTGAGGTTAGATATTAGGAAAAACTTCCTCACAAGGAAGATGGTGAAGCACTGAAGCAGGCTATACAGAGAGGTGGTGCAGTCTCCATCCTTGGAAATTTTTAAGACCCAGGTAGACCAAGCCTTGGCTGGGATGATGTAGTTGGGGCTGGTCCTGCTTGGAGCAGGGGGTTGCACTAGAGACCTCCCTGAGGTCCCTTCCAGCCCTCTCTTTCTGTGACTAAGAAACTGCATGAGCACATGTAGACGATGAACCAACAGCCTCACAGTGAACCCCTCCAAGCAGGCTTGCAGCAGAAACCGGGCCTGCCTCCCCACCTGAATGGCGATTGCCATAGCTGCAATGCTGAAGCTAGAAGAGGCCAGGAGCAATGCTCCACTTGCTTCTAGAGTCCCTGAGAGCGTGCAGAGGCCTCGTGTCACTGGGGCCGGTGAGGATACAGTGGCTTGATGGAAATCCTGCTTTCAAGGCAGTGCTTCCTGCCAACCCCGGGGCTGGAGAAAACCCTCCCTTAGGGCAGCAGGACGAGCAGACCAAGGTTTCAGAGCTACCCTGTGCATGTTGCATCTCCACAGAGAAGAGCCGCACAGGTGTTAGGAGTTCCCCCGTTGCAAGCTGGGATTGAGGCAGAAAACTTCCGCTAGCCAAGCCCCAGCACTGATGCACAGCGCTGCGATTACACTGAAAGGGAGAAGACATTCCTGCCCAGAGATCAATTTTATCACCCAACGTTTTGTCTGAAGGATGAGCGGCAGCTTCTGGATAAGACGTTTGCAGTGGGTCAGTATTTCAGTCTATTTTTCACGCAGTGTATTGTTCAGACTCCCCCACTTCCCTGCCCCAATGGGTTTGTGATTAAAAACTAAGTTAAGGTGACTGCGAACAGAGCACCCAGCGCAGCCCTTAAGAGCTTGAAAATGATTTACGGCATCACGCGTGCTTTTGGCAAACCTCCGTACAAAACCTGGACGAAGCCACTTCATGACCACATCGTTGGCGAGCTGAGTGGAAAAAGCATTCTTCCTCAATCCTTTGTCAGGAAAACAACCCCCCAAACACCTACGTCTCGGTCCTGTGGAGCGTTAGCAGGCCTGCGAGGAGCTCATGGAAGCAAGCAGAGTCGGTACATAGTACAGCGTTGCTCTGCCGCGTGAGCCATCTCCTTGCCCGCAGGTCATGCCAACGCGAAGCTGCTCCCCTTCCACCCCTGCCCACAGCAGCTGCTTACCTGTCTGGCAGCTGTATCCGCATTAGAAAGGGTATCGCTATGACTTGCTCCTGTGGAGGCAACTGCAGTGAATGCTGCGTACGCACGCCGTGGGCATCGGCCGTGGTGCTGAAGACCACCCAGCCCCTCTATGCTACACGCTTTGCTCTCGGTACCACGGACCTCCGGAGTTTGCTGATGACAACCACGTTCTTGAGTCTTGCGACTGGAGAACGTGCCCAAAATATGGGAAATAACACTGCCCGCCCCCCAATCAACTGAATGACCATGAAAGGGAGACATTAGCACACGTCTGCAACAGCCAGCAGAGGAGGGTTTCTTCTTGGTAAATGAACACGTGGCCTGGGGACGGGCCACTGAGCACGATTCAAAAGCACAGCACCCTGCCCAGTGCACCTGCAGGCGTGAGCTGCAGGAGGAAAACACATCTCAGTTTGCCACCAGCCGGGAGGAGCGCAGAGCCCTTCTCGCCCCTGCCAGGAGAGGAGACTTCCCGAAGTGGAGCCGTGATGCGAGCCAATACTGAAGTTCTGTATCTAGAAAATTTCCCTAAAAGGCATATTTGGGGTTGGGGGAGGAGGGTTATCTTCTATATGTTTCTGTTTGGAGACACAAGAAAGCAGGCTGAATTGCACAGTTAAAGGTGCAAGCAATTGCAGAGCCACCAGTGTGCTCTTAGTACGAGATCCTCCGAATACTCTGAATTGGCGCTTCTTCCCCTCCCCCCTAAAAGTACATGATGGTGTTAAAAAGGAAAGTTAGTGGGGAACCCATAAAATTGCTGCTCTCTCGACTCCTGCAAGAAACGGGACAGGACAGCAAAGCGATTGCCAATGAAGTTCAAAGCACCAGCTGGCCGTTACAATGAAATGCGTCATCTTCCAACTCAAGCAGTTCTGCATGCAGACGCTCGGTTTTGAGGGAGCTGGATGACAAAAGACGTGCCGAACTGGAAACTACCCCCAACACGTTTGCGTTGCAGGAGCCCCAGTGACAAAGGCTGGTTCCTTAGCAAGTTTTACCGCCCTCGCGGAGGAGACGCTTCTATCGCAACGGGCTGATTGCAAACCTGGCCAGCAAGCATCGCCGCGGGGGGTTTAAAGCCTATTTTGTTTTTCTAATTCAAAGCTCTTTAAAAAAAATTTTGCAGTGCCACTTCTTGTTGTGAAGGGAGGGGAAACTTCAGGCTAAGAAAGCCACAGGGATAACTATGGGATAACTATCAGGAAAAGGCCCCACGTGGACATCAGAGTCCATCCTCTTGCACTTATCTTCTTTGGAAAGGCGAAGGGCTGAGCTGCCCAAGCCCCATGCTTTCAACCTAAGACTTCAAGGCTCTTATCTGTGATCCATCCACCCCAATGCCACCCTTCACCTGGGCGGAAAGTTGCTAGTGACACAAGCCTGGGATCAAGCGTTAGGTGTTCCTGTGTTCACAGGCGCGTAGCAATGAGTTTCCACATTTCAAAGCCAATACATAACAGTTTGGTATATTAGGCAAAGCGGGGACCATTTTAGCCATGTTTGATCTTCAGCAAAACCCCTTCTCAAACTAGGGTTGCTGATATTTCTTATAAGTTTGTTCATCTCTTTAGATAAAGGCCACCACTGAGACTTCTCCTATCTCTCTGCAAAAGCTTCCTCTGACCTGCCGCATGCAACTAACTTCCAAAACTTCAGAAAGGAACAGTCAGGCTTGGTATATATGACCAGGGATGTTTTTCAGGAGCTGAAGTGGCCAGTGTTGAGTACGCATTGTTAAATAACTGTGGTTTCTAAAACGATCAATGCTTTCCCCACACTTGTCTGCCCTTTACATACAGGTATGCAATTTCTATTGGCTACAAAGCCTCCGTTTTCCAATTAAACTTTATTAATGTCAAAAAATAGAACTTACAGTTTCACATATGAAATACGAGGGCATAAATGGTACAGGCCTTGAGTAACAATAGGTGAATAATGCTTAACAAGCTAAAGCACATAAGGGACAGCACCATTCGTTAACGTACGAACTCAGGTTAAGGAAGTCTAAACTCTAATGCAAACATGCTTGTACATAGCTATAAAGGGGGAATAATTCAATCCAGAAACAAAGGGAGATTGGCCTCCTC
Source organism: Alligator sinensis (assembly GCF_000455745.1). Classification (NCBI taxonomy): domain Eukaryota; kingdom Metazoa; phylum Chordata; order Crocodylia; family Alligatoridae; genus Alligator; species Alligator sinensis. The sequence goes on along the minus strand of NW_005842621.1, from coordinate 617,449 downwards.
CATCTCGAGAGTGAACTGGAAGCGACGTTGCAGCCAACTCCTCCAGCACTCGCGCGCTGGAGGAAACAGCAGATGAACGAAAGCATTCGCTCAGCAATGCCTGCTTGTCCTTTTTTAAACCCTCATTTTGTTGAAAATGAATTTTGAAGGACCAGAAGCGTGGGGGCAACAGCCCATCCGTGTGCGCTTGTTGGTAAAAGGGCCAAGCAGCAACACCTTGAACAAAAGCTCCAGCAGCATTAGCCGAACCAAATGCCAGAGCCGCCCGTTTTGTTTCACCCCCAGGACTTGGTGTTGAAATGGAGGTGGATGTCCCATTGCAATCACACCAGTAACTACTTTACAATTAACGGGTGCTGGGGAGGAGTGACTTTCCCACTTCTCCCTCTCCACCCTCCGAGTACCCTTTCGGTCAAAAATTAAATAGGATTCATCTGAGTATTTAAAAAGAGCTACATAAATATGAAAGCATGTATATAAATGAAGAGAATATACTGCATTTATTAACCATAAAGCTCAACTACTATATAGCAACTAATAACTGTTGGTTCTAGTTTAGACCAGCTTACTTGGGGTACTTCTACCTGCCTAGCGCCCCCGAGAACCAGGGCTGCTCTCACGGAGGGAGCCGGCTGTGTCGTTGAAGTCCTTCACCGAGCCGTGCTCCTCCTCCTAGTGCTTCTTCCACTTAGTGACTGGCAAGAGATGGGGATGCGGGCACCACCCGCTCCAGACCGAGATGTGAGACTTCTTCACCCTGCGAAGGATGCTACCCCGAGCACACCTGCCCCCGGAGGAAAGGGAACTGGCCGGATAGAAACGGTTTCTCAAAGGTCACCACCATTCCTGGGTACGTGCTAGTAGCAAGAGCCTCGAGAAGAACTGGATTGGGTTTCAATTCCTCCCTCTTTGCACATACGTATACTTTACTACTGCTGATGAGCGAGCGCGATAGCACTGGGTTACCTTAGAGCTAATTAAACACAAAATGCACACTGCAAGTCAGTTCAATACATTAAATCATAAAAAAAAAAAAAAAAAGAAAAAAAAATCACCACAGTCATTTAAAAACCACAAGGCTATCTGTAAACGCCTGCCAGCAGGCGTGCCCTTGTGTCTGACTACACCGATTAAAGAGAGTCAAAGTTCCTGCTAGTGACTCTGTACTTGTAACAAAAATGTATGAAACCCTGGTAAACTAGCCCAGACTACAGTGAAGAGAGAAGGTATTCCAGTACAGGTATGTAATCTAAGCTAGGGCATAGTTGACTGCATACATTTGTGCTACACATCAAAGCTACTGTAAATAAAAGTCTGAGAAAATAAGTATTTAAACATTTAAAAAAAAAATCAAGAATAAACACCTCACACACGCACCTCTGGAGCAATGCTGACTACACTAACCTAAGCCTAAGTGCTACCTATTCCCTTTCATTAGTGTCAACATAAAATGGTGCGATTAAGACGTGTAAAGTACATTTCAAATCTGAAGGGGAACGAGTTTTATCCATTTAAACCTGTGCAACACAAAAGAGCATTGTCGTTGCATCGCCTCTCCTCTCCGCTCTGCTTTTCAGTTGTTAGAAAGGTGCAGTACGTCCCACTTGAATTTGAGGAGATCTCAAAACCATAAAGCTCTTGTGAATTAATGCGAAGGCAAAAGGAAGGAGGATTTTAATATTCTAGCAAAGAATCTTTTCCCTTCGTATTTACTTGAACAGTACTGATCAACAGACTGACATTTTGAATCAGAATTCGTTTTATTGGCACAGTGAGGAGGTTGGAACCAAAATTTACTTTCGTGACCTGAATACTGCCTTTCTGGGCCATACATCAGGAAAAGTTAGCCGATTTGAACCCTCTACTGAACTGAACCAGTATCCAAGTGGTTTGCAAATTAAATCCAAATGCCAACGTGAGTGGGGTAACGGTTGGAAAAGATTCTTTCTGGGAATCTCATCTCAAAAAGGAGCTTCCTTCCTTTCCCCTGCTGCTGCCCTCCAAACTCAGCGTGGACTCCCAAGGCCACCATCAAGGGCAACGCAAATCCTGCTGTGGAACAGAAAGGGTCAGTTTTTGGGGATGATGCACCAATACACTTCAGCTTCCTCCATGCTTATGTAAGAGCAAAACCAGGGTTTGTTCAGTAAAATAATCCAGTGTGGCTTGAAGATGTTCTGGAAAGAAGCCTTGGGCCATTCTTAAATAGCACTTTCTCTTTCTAAGCATCACGGCCGTTCAGCCACCACCACAACCCGCTTCAGAATAAAGTGTTTCCATCAAGGACGTCAGAAGCCCATACCTGGAAGTAAATCAAGGTACACCCTACTTGGGCCCGTCTACATCAAGTCAAAGTATGAGGACAATCGGGTCTTGCGTTCTTTTGTGTGATTTGGAAAGAGGATCTTACCTGGTTCCCCTCTTGCCGCATGTGTCCGAAGCATTCAGAGAGAGTTTAACAAGTCAAGTGCAGCACCGAAACAGCAAGCTACCTACCCCTGAATACTTTGATTTAAGCACTGATGCTTACCGAGCACGCCACTGTCAACAGCTAGAGGTGAATGTTTTAGAAACTATAAAAGTGACTCAAAAAAAAAATCAAGTGCCATTGAAAGTCTTCCCTGGAACTCTCTGCCACAGGCAGGAATAACATACAAGCAGTCATTTTTCATTGCTGGTGGAAAGTTTTCCTCCAAGACCTCCCTTCATTTGCTAGGAAGAAACACCACTGGCAAGGAATTTCCTGCTGCGTGTTTGAAGAGTGTAACTGGTAGCTTAACTGCCCTGCCCCAGAGAGGCAGAAAGCCAGTTTGAAGTGGATGAATCTACGGGACCTTGCCTGCTATGCATGCCTCCCTCTTTGTTACTGCTTTCAGGAACAACACCGTGATTTGCAAACCCTGCATTGCGGGTAGCGCATGAAGACCGAGATACTAAAAGAATAAGCGCTACTACAAAGGCAGGTATGCGGCAACTCCTTATGCATCAAAAGAGTTAAAGCACAGACCCTCAAACCCCGATGTGTATGCGGTCCACTGAACACCTCCAGCAGTTCCACTGGACCGAAGGGGACTACTCCTCGCTGCTGTACCCAGGGCACGAACGGTTGCAGGACAGAGGCCTTGTCACGTGGCACTGCCAACAGCAGTCCAGTCTATACTTTCCTGAGTCACACTTAGGTTTTGCAGTTGTCTTCTAGATAAGATTTCCATAGGAAACTCTACAGAAGATAGGTTTTTCTCCGAACAGTTTGGCACAAATGCAGATCATGTTTAACACAAACGAAAAGCAACAGATGGTTGGGTAGCAAAGACTACGTTACAAAATGTATATGGCAAATTTTAGCTGTACCAAGAAATATTGGAATCCCCCCCTCCCCCAAGTTGCAGCTGCTGGCTGTGGCAGTCACCACTGGGAACAACAAGCATTACAGCAGCCTGGAGTGTGTATATTTAAAATGAGTATTTTATAATACATCTAAAATACACACTCCCCTTCCTTCCAGACAGTAACACACTTCAGAGCATTTTTAATCATTTCAGACAGTTTTTAAGCAGGGAGGTTCTCTGTAACGGACAGATGCTGGTTAAATTTGCCAAGCTGCGTGGCAGCACTGCCTGCTCTCGTTCTGTTCACTTCCAGGTGTTTTTTCTGAGAACGGCAGCAAGGACCAACTGGTTACTGAATTCAAGACCCAGCCACTGAATTCAAAGCTCTTAACGTTTATCAAGTGTAAGATACCGTTCAACATATCAAGATACAATGCAAAGTTCATGTGACTTATGCCAATGGACTACATAGCAAAGAAGACTCAATTCATCCAGATGTGGCAAGAGTTCACTGCGAGGTTCAAACACACGTCTGAGAGGTGCTCTAGCCAATACCACTACATTCAACAACATTTCAAGGAAGCCTTCATTTCGCTCCTTTGCTTCAGTCCAGTCTCCGAGATCCCTGCGATATCAACTGTATCCGTCACTCAAGAAACCAGGCCTGCCACATTGCCAGCTGTCCGACGCAAGAAGTTCGCTCTCTGGGGACTCTCTTTGGTGCTTTGCTAGCAGGCTCTTTGTGTGTGTTTTATTTAACATGTCTGTCTTCCCACGGCAGCTGCGGGTGCAGTCAGAGAAGACCAACATGGCCATCAAGTAGCAGAAGAGTGTTATGCAGAAGCAAGACTCAACAGGGAGGATCCCCAGCATCTGGCTTGAGAGAGATGCCGTGGCACTGGGCTGAGCGTGATGAGAAGGGCTCCCCGAACCGCAGGGCAGAAGGGGCTTCCGCGTGCTCAGAAGTCAACGTAGCAAAGGCAACACAGACGCGACGAAGGGCTAAGTGCAGAGCGCTGGCTTCACTCCGCAGAACTGGAAGTCCACGTTCTTAGCATAATAAGCTTCAGCTTCAAACTCTACCTCCAACGGCCCATCGTATTGTAACCAAAGTGCTAACGAAGGATCTGCGAAATGGCTTAAACGGGCATTTAGTTTAAAAACCATCTTGTGCTTTGCAGCTGATGCTTTCTCTGATCGTGCGAAGACTACAGGGAATTTATTTATTATGCTTTTTTGCTAAGGGTTAAACTGATTCCATTTTCCAGAGTCTTTGTTTTTCCCCCCAGGAGATGTTGCCTTAAGATACGCTGGAACAACGGATGCTCGGGGAGCCCATTTGTGTAAGGACCTTGTCTAGCCACTGCAAAGGGCCATTAAGATGCAGTTCAATCCAGCAGGGGGTACTGGTCACAGTCTGCCGCCTAGAAGAAAAAAACCCCACACAAATGTGACTTATAAAACTTTACAAATGTGAAGAGGTTTTACAGCTACTAAAACATTCTTTCCTGCTTAGACAACAGGCCTGCGTGTTAGCCCAGAGAAATGCCTTTCTCTATAGCACGTTTTTGGCACAGGCTGCTGTATTCTGGACGACACCGTTTTCCCCCTCCATTTGCCTTCTGATCAGGGCAGGAGATAACTGCAACCATCTATTTACTGCTGAAAGATTTCAAAAAAGAGGAACATCTGATCTTGGCAAGAGAGAAGGAAGGCTGTTATCTGAATGGCATTTTTCTGCTGCCTTTTAAGCCTTCACTTCTCATAATTACATCGGAGCTCATGTGCTTGCATGTTATTAAAACAAAGATCAGGGCACTCCCCTCTTAACCGCTGTGTTAGATTTTAGCGTGCGGTTCAAACATGGGAGACCACAGGACTTTGGAAAGAGCGGGGATCTTTC
>NW_005842621.1:572615-612197 GCF_000455745.1 Alligator sinensis | reverse complement strand
AAAGAGTGGGGATCTTTCTCTGGGCGTTTCGCTTGCATTCTGCGGCTGCCCCGTAATCGTGGCTGGATCCCTGTAGCCAGGATCCATCTGTCCCTCACCTCCCACACAGGGGAGCGTCCTGCACGGGCCTGCTGGCAGCATACGCAGTGGATTCAGAGCCTGTACTCGGGTGTTTGCATGCATCTCGCCTGTCATCCTAAGGCTTGGGGTGCCTCTGTGGAGTTCAGTCTCTGAGGAGCAGAGAGCTTTGGATTGGATCAACTGAATACAAAGAGGCAGTGAAGAAGCAGAACTGCGGAGTACTGTACAACAGTCCTGACATACTACTGCTGCTCTGTTGCACACATGTGGGAGGCCCGTAGGTATTTCCAAAACACAGTCATAATGCTTAGAAATCCACTAACCCAACCACTTCAATACCTCCAGGGCTACGAAGCGGGTCTGTGGCCAGTGAAGGGAGAGAAGACTCAGCTGGAACTGGTGCCTCTGGTGAGCTCTCCTGTTTTGCCTTCTCTTGCCAAAAAAATCCCCTCCTCCTATCTCCCCTCCCATTCAGTCCTACCTTCGCTCAGGCTGGACCCCCTCTGGGACATGGCAAGTGCTTCCAGTAGGCTAAAAGGGCACAGAGCAGAGAGGTGGGGCAAGGGGAAGGGCGCAGGTCTCTCTCCCCTGCAGAAGGGTGGCAGGTTGGACTTCAGCTTTTCATCCAATAAAGGGCTGGAGCCTGGTTCTGGGCAGAGCCAGGTGCAGCTGTTGTAGAAGAGGATGGGGAGGGGGAGCGGAGAGAGTAATTGTACTCCCACCTCAAGGTTTTCAGGGTTAAGGCCCCTGGGGAGGAAAAAAGGTTTTCAGGGTTAAGGCCCCTGGGGAGGATCCAGCCAACACTTCACTGGCTGCAACTGAGCCCCTCAATAAGGCTCACGGTGCAACAGCTCTTCACACACTCAAGTGGCAGTGAGAAGAGCCAGGCTTGGCCAAGGGCTTCTCAGCTGCCACCTCTGCCATCTCGGCTTTGGATCTAAAAATGGAGCCCCGCTCCCTGTGAAACACCACTCCCGTCCCCAGCTCCGGCACCGCTGGCCAGAGCTGGCAGCAGGCTATGCACGGCCAGAGAAGGGGGTGTATTGGCAGGGTTTTCCCCTGCATCATTATTCAGTACCCCAATGGTGTTTTGCATTAAAGGGTGTCTCGCGTGCTCTTTAGGCAAGAGAATTACAAGCGAGAGCAGAACAGCTCGCGCACGTGCTCCCTGGCAGCCTCCCTGAAGTTTATGTACCCTGCAAATCCTGGAAAAAAATGGAACAATCTCACTGAAATGAAACCAGACCATTTGCCTCCCCTCCTCAATCCCCAATTAACGCAGAACAGACCAAGCGTTAGCTCAGCACCACTATCACCTGGCACGCTGCCCCCTACCCCCCACTCCCAGGTCGTTAGCTTCACGCTTTATTCTGCTGCTCTATTCAGAAGATCAGACCTAGCGACAGTCCATCAGCTCCAGGATTTCAGTAAGCTCGCCCCGCGAGGCCTTCGGTGGCTTTCTCGCTTGCCTGCATTAGAACATGTGTGTCACGGGCTTCTTATGCAACGGCCCCCCCACCCCGATCCCTGGCATACAAACGCATTAAACAGCCCGCCAATTAGATTGCTCAACTGGCTAAGCAGCTAAACCAGAGATTACTGAACAATGCCCTGGATGCAGCTTTCAATGAGATTTTCATATGAATCAGTTCAACAAATAACTGCGCTATGACAAAGACAATTAGATGTAATATTTCATGGCACGGAAACGAAAGAGCAAGAGACCAGCTCCGCCACGATAAATGCGAGCGTAGAGTTTCACTCACTACAATGCTCTAATGAGATAGTTGATTTTCCGTAAGTCAGACTCATCTGGATTTCATTATAGACCATGGCTAGGAGCCAAGGCTGAAATGGTCTGGCCTGGGTGCAGGATGATTTCAAAACAAAATGGACTCCAAACATCTGGAGAAATGAAGAAAGTGGGAGAGTAATGTGAGAGGCCCAGGCTTGGGCTGATACTACGGCATCTCCCCTGCTGGTGCAGGAGACTGGAAAAGGAGCAGCGAGGCACGTCTGCGAGGTTACCAGGAGAAGGTTACAACTACCACAAATCTTTGTACAAGGCCATGGGTTTAAAAGGATGCCATCAAATAATTATTTCTAAAACACACAAGCCTTGTTCTAATCCCTCGCAAGGCAACTCTCATTCAACAACATGCATTTGCTGAATAATTAGCATCTCTCGACTGTTCTCCTTTCGTTACCTAGGGAGCACGCACAAGCTCAGATTGTTTGACAAACAGGATTTCAGCAGCGATAGCAGCACGAACGCTGGAAGATGTTTGTACTTGTCCTCTCCCTGCCGTGCCTGTGTTATCAAGAGGCACCACAATGGAGGTCCTTGCTGAGGAGTGGTCAGCATTACTTTGTCTGTCCTGTCAACCCTCAATATTAATTTCCTTTTTGAAAAAAAGCAGTGAACCCATTCAGTAGTAATCTCCCAGCACATTAAACAACTGCTATGAGGCTGGCACTGAGAAAGGGACAGGAAGAATTTACCATAGCTTCCCAGTGACCTTAACCACACTTTAAAAATGTAGATTTCCAAGCCCATCTGCTTCCAATTTAATCCCATTAGTCCCTGATAAAAGAAATGTCAAAGCTAAAGCTAACCTGCTGCTGAGTTCTCACGCTGATCCACTCCTGCTAGAGAGTCAGCACGTAAGACGCTCAAACTAGCGACTAGAAATCTAACTTGGAGAAATATCTGTTTTTCTTACCAGGAGTATCAGGATTTACCTACAGTGCCCCTGTTAGAGATCTTCACTGCACAACACAGTAACCAAACCAAGATGAGGAGTGGTGCAAGTTATGTATTACTGGTTGATCAGTTTTTTACTCTCACTTCTCCAGATATTAATACAAGAAACCATCTCCATAAAAACAGATTTATCTGCATCGTCACAAGGACAGCTGCCACATCTCCCACTTTTACAGGTAGCATAAAAAACTTTATTGAAAAAAAAAAACAACTCTCGCTCCTAGTGTCATGGGCTACATGGAGCATGTATAATTGGCGATTAGAAGCAAGTGCTGTCTACAGAAAGGGGAAAACAAAAGCCCTCACCTGTATTCAGCTCCCCATCCCTTGACAAAGCTCATTCGGATAGTGCACATTCTGGTCAGCTGATACACAGCCTCAAAACCCTGATTCACAGACTGCGCCAAGAGGGCTGCAAATTCCTGGTTGTTAAATATCTTCAAGTTGCATCCTGTGAAGACAAGAACATGGCAACACGGCATCAGTTTCCCTCAATGAAAAAGTTTCATCTCTTTCCACATATGGAAAGAAACAGCTCAACTCTCCCGTTCCCCTCCTCAAGCCATGTTACACTAGGTACAGATTCCACAAAGTTGTTAAAGGTATTAAAATTGGTTATACAAATTTGACTCCGTGTGTCCCCCCCCCCCCAACTTTTAACAGCAAGGGAAACAGTAATGTAGGAGACACCTAATGCTCACACAGCGAGTTAGCATCAGTAGACACGACTTCCTGCTGCCTCCAATTGATCAAGACCCTAATATACGTAATAATGTCCCTCGTGTTCTAATGCAAAACCTTAATTGTAACCTCAGCTCTTAATGGTTAAAACTGTTGCAGGAAATATAGTTGAGGAAGTAATAGAAATATGCAACCTAAAAAAAGGGCCCACAGAAGCCAACACAACTGTGTCAAAGTAGTTAGTTATCAGAACTGGAAGAGCTTGCTCGGTAGCTAATGCTGAAGTTTTAGGCTGCAGCACTGTTTCAGTTATAGTCTTTTCACTTGATTATAAATTTGCCAAAGAATTCTCCTTTCAAATTGAATTTTTCCCAATCCTTAATCCCAGTTGAAAGCTGAAGACAAATCCATTCAGCTCTTTTCAAGTTGTGCTGCTGAAAAATAACTACTTTTCCCCACTGTAAAAAAAAACAAAGTTGCTACACTGTCTTCACCCAGATAACTAGAAACCATCTATACTTTTGAAACTTGGCACATGACTAGTGCTCAGTAGGGACTACATATGGGCCAAGTCTGAAAAACAACTGCTTGGATCATGATGAATTCAAACTAATTAAAAAACAAGAAAAACCCCAAGCCCTCTGAGCATGCTTACTCAGCCTGACTCCAGAAGCATATTGCTGTCATTTCTAGTAGCTGATGTAATAACGGTTCCACGGCCGTATGATCTGGCTACTCGCTTGTGTGTCCATACAATACCCATTTACATATTTAAAACGGATCATGGATCAGGTGGTCCTAGGGCAAATCTCACACTGAGATGGAAGGGAAGCCTGTGGTCAGTGAGAGGAGTGGCTCCAAGGAAAAGGGACATAAACGGGGACTGAAAGGGCTGAAGAGCAGACTGGAAGAAAAGGCCAACAGGGAGGCGATGCTAAGTCTGTAGAAAGACGCTCTGAGAAGCAAAGTGAACAGTTTGTATTGTAGGTCGATTGCCCAAATGTTAATGGTTGTAGCAGAGAGTGGGCAGGGGTTCCACCGTGCAGCCACCCTGTGAAGCATCGGGGATATCATCTCCCGCAACACTCAGAAGGACGATGACCATTTGGGAATGGAAATTAAGGCAAGAGACAGGCACTGAGATGTGCCAGGCAAATCCATGCTATAGGAATACCAGTCTGAAAGTGAGAACAACCTTTCCTCCAAAATACGTTTGCCATAAGATGCTGCCTACAGAAGTCCCTGCAGTGGGGAACGTCCCACGTGTGCAAACCCTGACTTAACACAAACACCCTGAGCCAAACCTTTTCTGTATGTATCCATTTCCCAAGTAGAGACTCATGACCAGAGACCCCGGTTTTCTCTGTTACATAATCCAAAATTCTGATTAAAAAACCCCAAATCCACATTTTTCGTGATTAAAATGAAACGCCAATATATAGATATACATATAGATACTCAGATATACCTCAGTTGGACACAATGTTTTATTGATATATTTACAATTTTAAAACAATTTGGAAGCCTACCAGTACCTCAATCGTTATAATAAAATAAATTCTAAATAGCTATATATTTTGGCATTTAATTTTGGGGGTTTTTTAAATCACTGAAAAATCAGAGCTCCCCCTGCCTCCTTTGCTCACCGGGACACGGGTCCAGCTGTGGGTGCTCCTCTGCTGTTTGTGGAGCTGAGCTGCCCTGATATGTCAGTGCCCTGCCCTCCCCTGCCCCCAGGCCCCAGCCCCACAGTGTGAGGATGCCGCAACACGCGTGTGATGATGGGCAGAGGTGATGCCGCAACACGCTGGGGGGCATAGGGGAGCACATGCCCCCCATACCCTGATGCATCACCAATGCCCACCCCTCTCCAGACTTACCTGCAAGGAGCTGCTCTCCATCACGCTGCCTGGCTGCCACGTGCATGCATGCCTCTTATCGCCCTCCTCCCACTCCCCCCAGCCCCAAGCAGCCCCTTGTAGACTGGAACTCTGCCAGCCTGCAAGGGGAAACCCACGGCTTCCTGGATTTTTTCTCCTTTGAAAGAGAAAATACACATTTTTCCATGGGAAAATGGAAAAACCCAGATCCCTGCTCATGACGTTCCCCTGTGACCCATCTGTAGATTTCCGGCATTGGTGCTGTAACTGTGACAGCAAAGGGGCTACATACATAATTGCCTTAGACTAAGATCTTTGCATTGAGAAGTTTTAACATAAAACAGAGTAATGGTTACTGCGTGTAATGGTTAGCGCAAATGACGGGTGCATCTTAATTAAATGGATTTCTCTCTCTCACTCATTCAGCAAAAAGGTTTTGCAAATATTTGATAGAGTTACTATGACAATAATTTGAGTACTATCAATTTTACAAAGCAATTTTCAGACTAGAAGGCAGATCCCATTCTCAGTTATTGTGACGTACGTAGGATCAGAATCTGATCTAAGGTACGTTCCAGTTTTGTCTTTCTGAAAGAGGAGAACACCGGCTATGGTTAGGTGAATAGTACAGGGACCTTTTACAACACATGTTCCTGGATGAGCACTGCTGAAGTGGTGAAGTGCCCGTAAAACGGGTTACAGATTTCTGAGTACTGTAAAAACCCCCAGGAGTCAGGAAATTCAGTCAACTGTGCCGATTGGCTCCTTCTCTGCATGTCGAGTCCCTAGCCTTCAAACATTAAGATCATGTAGGGTGGTACGTCGGAAATTCGTGGTTACCTGGTGGAATCTTGCAAACTGTAGCTGGGTGCCAGCCGTAGCGTTGGTTACAATTAGGAGACTGGACAAAAATGGCACTGTCACTAAGGCACTCAGCGAACACCTCCCCGCCAATGTAATAGAGTCTTACTCCTCTTCCTAGAAAACACAGGGCAGTTTCAGTTTAGTCAGTAATCTGCAACCAAGCGAGCAGAAAACATCCGTCATCTGCAAAACTTCAAACTGAGAGAAGATCTGTTAGAAACATTGCTTATTCTGAATCAAGTCAGAGAGGAATGAAATGACAGCTACATCAGTGATGATGGGAAATTAACCTGATAACTATTATTTTCCCCCAATGGATTCTGGTACCATTCACTTCTTTTGGGAAGACGAGGTTGAGGGAGATAAGTGAAGCAGAAGAGCAATTTATGAAGCCAAAATGGAACTCTCTGGCCACACACAATTGCAGCATCCACCGCACAAATCTGCCACGTTGAAAGCTACCTACTCTCAGCGCACATGCCACTCATATTTACCATGAGAACACTCTGTCAGTTTAACATATGGTTCTCAACCGCCTCCTAAAGTCACCGCAGATATACAGAACTATTTTTTAACCAATTCTGAATCAAATTGCATAAGGCTTCCAAACTGGCGAATGTTATCTTTGACAAAATGCAACGTGTCATCACACCAAAGGATTAACATGTGGATTCTCATAGGAAATGCATACGGGAATACAATCTAGGTTGCAAAAAACAGATGTCAGTCTGTCAGTATGGACAAACAAAGAAAATATACCGAGTTAAAAAAAGAGGGAGGTTAGCTGATCATGCATCAGCTGTTCCATGGTAGCTTCTGTGCAGCTGCTCCTGTCGCCTGGTAGGTGGAAGCTAGCCCGTGGCAGCTTACCCACGATTGAAACAGGCCTAAATGCCTGTGATTTGGCTTCCGTTTACTGTGAGATAATCTTCAGTGCTGTGTACGCCATCCTGCATTTCCCACGACCCCGTCCCATTCAAAAGATAACAAGAAAAATACAGGTTACCAATGTGTCGTCTTGTGAGCTCCACCGCTGCGTTTCTGTTCACGTTCGACAGCAAGCCCAGGCAGAAGCGTTCCGAGTTGGAAGGATCAGTAAAACCATCCACTGTCATAGAGGGCTGGGAGGCATGAAACGTCTCCCCGACTCGCTGGTTGAGCTCATAGTAGGATATCGAGCACCAGAAAGCTGGCTCACAGTAGGTAACAGGTTGCAGATCTGGCCAAAGCAAAAGGTAAATGAAAAAGGACTAAGAGGCCTTCCGAAAAAAAAGGAATATTTAGGAGTATCGTTCAGATTTACTTCAACACCACCATTTTAACAGCTTGACATTATAATACAGCTAGAAGTGACGCAAATCTCAAAGCTTTTGGCATGTGGAATAATCACGAATAGTCAGGGATATCAGTCATTTAACAACTGGGGCGTCACTTAACTGTCTTCAGATTTCTGACCCGGATGAAACTGATAAACTTGTAACGTAGGATTGATTTAAGGCTGCTAATGTCCAAAAAAGTAAAATATACCAAAAATTGTTTTTTTATATATAATGATAGATAGATTTTTTTTTTAAAGGTGCTACCAAAAATAAAAGGACAAATTCTCTCAGTAACATGGATCCAAGTCTCTGGCGCAGCTGGCTACTGACATTCATGGAGTTAGACCAGTGTAACTGGGAAATATTTGGCCTATCTGGTCCAGCCTCTGATCTCACAGACCCTGGCTTGAAATGCATCTAGCCTACAACAAATGCATGTGAGGTTGCTGTCAGGGTCATTAGAAATCTTTATTTTCATTCCTGCATTTGGACCTTAAATTGACCTTAAGTCTGCAAAGGGAAATCTGTCTTCCTTAATGGATAAGAGAGCTATTGTTTTGCTGGGGTTGTGGTTTGACTCAGCGAAACCATCTGCAGGATCAGACTGAGGCGGAGTCAGTCTAAAGAAGATGCGCACAAAGGACAGGACTTTCCACAGCAGCCTCACCGCGCTGACAAGGGTTCGATGGGAGTTTTACCACTGATCCAAAGGGGAGTGGAGTCAGGCCAATGCCAAGTACTTCTGTAAATCCCTCCTTAGGCACAGGGCCTGAGTATGCCACGTCAGTAATCTCTGTGTAGCAGAGGAACAGGAGCATCGGAGAAAGGATATTCTTCTATTACCTAATTTCAATCCATGGTTAAGACCTATTCCAGTAACAAGGGCAAGAGAAGAATTTCTTCCCCTCCTTTTATCACCTCATTCCCATTTAAACAGAGGAGCTGATCTTCAAGACATCTCACTGTTGCTCCTTAATTGGGCAAAGATTGAATACCAAGCAACAAAAACACTATTCCTCCCGAGATGCTCCCATGATATCGATTCAGCAATCCCAACCTAGTCCTTTAGCAACCAGCTCTCTAAATCCACCTCCCGCAACCTCCTTGCAGAACTGAGCAACCCAAGAGGGGTTTGGAGTGATTTCTGACCTAACACCTGCTGCCAGCTGCTTAACCTTTAGAAACAGCCATTTGTCCTGAAGAGTTTAGCCAATTAGAGAAAGCAAAGCTGCTTTCAAGCCCACACCGCTGTATCCCATTCAACCCCACAAAGCTGCCCACAAAAACCCAGTTGCTAGATTCCTGTAGCCCAGATGGTTTTTGCATCGATTTGAAGAACCAAAGCAATTTGGCTAACAGGTATCAAAATCTCTCTTATCTATCCATACATACTGCCGGTCACGTAACTCAGAAATGGAGTAATTTCACCGTGTGCTGTTTGATAGGTCTTCCATCGAAATCAATTAAGTAAATACCCCATTGACTTCAGCAGGGGCATGAGCACATCCTGCTCTGCACGTCCCCATCCAGGGTGAGTGTCACTATAGATGCATCCTTTTGGATGCATCTAGTTACACAACAGCCTCACTTCCCTAAGCACTCCATGGGTATCCCCATCACTCTGGAGTGTATCCCTTATTAACACACTAGGGTCCCCCAGCTGCTACACTTTTCTGCAAACCATCCTCTTTTGTCCCAGCTTTCAAAGAAAATCCTCTTCTGGGTTTTAGGCTCCGAAAGCTGAAGAGGCCAGGTTTGTGATAGCTTTGTCCACAGACACCCAACACATATGGAAAGCCAGCACAAGTTACTGCAGACTGAGTTTGTAATAATCTCCACAGCTGTCACCCCCAAAATATCAGGTGGCGGGAGTGTTCTCAGAGTAGTTGACAAATCAGAGAAGATGCCGGCTGCCGGTCCCTCGGGGCCCCTGTTGTCTAAGTGCAACAGCAAGATCTAAGGGATCCAACGGTAATGCTCAAGCATAAATTACCAGAAAATGAGGCCACTTACAGAGGCGCAGGCCTCCAAAGTCCTTGTGTAATGTTCGAGTAAGGACAACTCAAGTTTGTTCAGACAAAGAGCTTTGAACCTGGGAGCAAGGATCTGATGATTTCTCTATCACAGGACCCCACAGATCACTGTCAAGCATACTACATGTTCCTCCCAATGCCTTCTGCCTTTTGTCCTGATATGTCACATATCTGCAACACTGGAGATTGCCACGTCAAGCTTGTTTCTACAAGCTAAAATCCAGTAATGAGCTATTTTAGACTGTGGCAGAAAACCACGTACAACAACCTGTCCTGGGATTCAAGTAACTGCAATGCATCTTAACAAAACCATACAGAAAACTGCAACACTACTCAAGAGAAATTAAGCAATGATCATTCGCTTTTAAAAAAAAAAACAACTTCCATGCGCTATGTAAAGTTATCCAAGAGGAAGCGCATTTTCAAATAAAAATCTTTTCGGTTTTATGAAGATGTACCAATTTCATATCCTTCAAGTGGTATCCTCAAGCTGGCGTGGCTCTTAAGTTGCAAAAGAACTGCAGCCTGTGGTGCGGTATAGTTTTATTGTACTTTCCTTCAGCAACTGCCTCCGCCTGGTTGCGGCTCAAAGGAACTGTGCGTCTCCACTGAAGGATGTACAGGAGTTTCATTTCCGACCTAATTTTCAACTTGAGGGAAGACACAAACCAAGAAACTCACCACTCATGAATCTCGTTATAAGTGCACTAGCCTCTAAAAAAAATGAAACCGCCTGTTTAATGATGCTTCTTTTCCTTCCGACTGTGGTATAAGGCTTACAGTAAGTTGCGGAAAGGGTGAGTTACCTCCTCTATTAGGCGTGGTCTGTGTGTATAATTTTAATTCTTATCAATTTGGGGTTTATGACAGTCGGGAAACGTACTGTGGCTGGAGTTAGGTACATGTGCAAGGGCATATAAACTAACCAAGCAAACCTGGTTTCAATCTTCCAGTGCAGCACTGCCAAGCCATGTCAGCTCCGAGACAAACGCACTGCTTTTTCCAGTCCTGTGTCCCCCTCATGAAAGCATCTCGACAGTGCCAAATAGTGTGGGAGTTTTGTGATGTCAGTGAGGAGCCACTGAGTACTGGAATGAAACCCACCCAAATCATTCTCCTATAAGCTAGTATATTTTCTGTCTGATCAGCTGCAGAAGACAACTGCAGGCTCTTTACAAAAATCTAAAATTACTTAAGTGAAAGGATGAGTTGAATACTTATTTTTCAAGCTATTCCCAATGCTCACCCATGGTGAGACAGGTTACTGTCTTTATCTCAGGCTTTATTCCTAGAAATGCATTAAAAAAAGAGAGAGAGAGAGAGAGAGAGAGAGAGAGAGAGAGAGAGATCAGGATACTAAAATAAGGCTGATGTCTCATTTGTGAAACTGAGGCGCTCAGAAATTTCTCTGACTATAGTCAAAACAGCCAGTATTTGTTAGGTACAAGAGGCAAGGTTTTTGTTCGGTTTTGTTCTGTATTTGGAGACACTTTTTATTGTTCAGATTGGAGAGAGATTAGACAAGCTTCCACACTGTAGATCTGAAGAAAGATAAAAAGTGAGCCTGAAACACCCCTCCAAATGATAGCATAAAAAAACCCAAAACCCTTTAATTGTTTCACATTCTGGACCATTATGGCTATAACAACACTCCAGTCTTACTACAGCATTTGATATAGCGTGTTTATTCAATGGTTTTGAAATGTAAAGCTTGTCAGAATATAGATACCTTTCTAGGAAAAAAGCCAACTGAAAAAATGGACAAAAGTGACATCTTGTTTTAGGCTTTGGCAACTTAATCTCGTGTTTTTCATGGTTTTCTTCCATTCTCCCCCTGCTCCTACTTTCTCAAATTTCATGCAGGTATAACAATAGTGCCATATAAACCGTTTTTCACTTCCAAATTTTTCCATTAAACACACTTAAAAAACAAAAATGCAAGAAAGGCTTTTTCTCTCTCCTTCCATTTTTCCCTTGAGAATATTTGGGGAGAAAGTAAAAAGATGAAACAAGAGAAGGAAAAAAACCCATGAAAATTCAAAAGCTGAAAACGGAGCTCATTTTTCAATCAAATGTCTGTTTCATTTTGAAATACTGAATGACGAAAATGTACATTATCATTTAGAATCATTTAGGAAAAAGACCCAACAAAACTCAGCCTTTTTTCCTGTGAAAAATTTCAATGAGGTTTAATAATGTTATGCAAGAATTACACTTAATTATACAGGCACTGCCTTGAATCGGTCTATCTGATGGAGCAAACGGAAGGAAAGAGGTTGCTATTTCACATCTGAATATTTAGATTTGTTATTCTTCTGTCAAACAATGAAGTTACCAGATTTGCAGATGCCACAGTCTTTGCCAGAAGTTCTCCATTTGCTATCCCTATGTGCTAGCTGTGGCGGCCACATCTCGTTTCATCCTCGGCAGCAAACCCACACACTACTCTTCTCATCGAGCTATTCTCTATAATCTCTGTACTTGAAGAAAGCCTTGGGAATATTCTCTCTTCCCTTTTTTGGGAAACAGTGTTTCACCACAGAAAGCAGTTGAGGCTTTCTGACTGTAGGGTATGTGGTTACTTCACTTACGGCCTCTGCGTCAAGCCTCCTGCAGAGCAAACACTGAGCACAATGGATTTCCTGTACACCAAAGGGCTGCGTGACTCCCAAACAACGATATGCATGCAACCCAAGCCAGGCCCTTTGACAGGAGAAACTCGCTGACCTCTTTCTGAATGTCCACATAGAACTGGCTCCCGTGGGGTTTTTTCCTCCTTTTTTGGTTAGTTTAAGAAACACAAATGAGATTACTTGTTATTTATAAGTTCCACTAAATTCACGTGCTTGAATTTTGGAGCAAAAGGAGGCTAAGTTCTGGAACAAAAGGGGAATCCTTTCAAACCAACTCCAAAGCAGTAAAGGTGATAGACCATTCATCAGAGTGAGAAAGAAAATGATTTCCAACCTGTCACCCTGTGGCATATTTTGTATCTGCAAGGATAAAAGCGACCTTGAAGTTCCCCAACAATATCTGTCCCGTGTTATAGTCAAGTCTTAGGTTTACATGGAAATATTAGTATACTTCATACTGTTCTAACTGGTTTATTGAAATACAGTACTGGAATAGGAGGCCTCAAGTTTGGCCAGCAGAATACTCTCTCTTTCTCTCAAACTTTCAACAGTTTTTATTTAAATAAACCTACTACTGAAACGCCACAGAATTTCTTTTTAACGATACAACCACAAGTTTCACAACTAACTGCAAGGTGCAACCTGTTCCACCCCAGCGCAGCAACCAGGCGAGGAGCTACTCTGGCCCACGGGAGTTTCAGGGTTTTATTTCTGCACAGATTATAATAATAACAAATGTGCTGGAGAAAGGTCACCCCAAACACTGAAATCCTCTATCCTAAGTGGAACAGCAAGGGTAATGGCAAGCTTGCCCTCACCTACTCACATGCCTTTCCCTGGCTCTAGAGACATCACTTGCAGTGCTGAAAAAGGCTAGTTCAACTCCTACAGCCCAGTCGACCCCTGCCTTGTATTATCATTGACTCCACCACCACCAGCTCCTCATTTCAGGGAGGCCATGCAACAAGGAGCAGAGTGCAGCAAACCTCCCATCGCCGGGAGGTTGATCAGTGGTCAGCGTCGATCATCCAATGTCAGAGTTCACGCTTGCTCGGAGCTCAAAACCCCAGACCGAGCACATTTCTCTTTTTCGAATTAGGAAACATCCAGAAGGTAAGGACTTTTTAAAAAGCAAAGGCCGTTCGTTAGGCTTGCAAACCACAACTGCTCCCCTTTAAGTTGACTTAAAGTTAGAAAATGTTCTTACTCCAGCGCCAGAGACTACAAAGGGATTACTTGTGGTTAACAAGCCTCCGCTGCCCTTATTTAGTCTCTGCCACCAGACACCACATTAGACGTTCTCCAGACCGATCAGCCAAGCAGCACGTGTTAATAACCGGTGCCTTTGTTGGAAAGAACGTGCATTGCAGGCCGTCTCTGAGAGACTCCTTACTAATTTAGGTGAAGCAGTTGCTATCAACAGCAATCCAGATCGTTTCTGCTGCGCTGCTTTTTCAAGTGTTGATAACAACCTTTGGAAATTCCAAGTGACTCACGACTAACACCGGAGATTCAGACAAAAGAGCCTGCCATGCTGCTCTCCTCTCCGGCTTCAGCACTTACAGCAAAGTGCATTTCAGCAACACCCCGTGTGCATCTTGCATTGTTTAAATAAAAAAATAAAAAAAGCCGAAAAACTAACTTGACTAGCCCCAAGACATCCAGAAGGCAGCCAACACTTGACAAAACCTGGAGCGGTGCCAGGGCTGCAGGCATATATAAGTTTTATGGCTATTGCTGCTTAAGAGTAAATCTCAAGTGGTCTGTATCTACCAACTAAGAGTAACATTTAGAGACCTGATCCCCCGGACTGCCAGGGCTGTGAATGCAAAAAGCAATATCTAATGGGGTGGCCCAGCAACATGGGAAGGTCACCCCCTCTGTCTGGACTCATAAAATTAAAGGGCACAGTTGTACAGGTAGGGAAAACATATTGCAAAACCTACAAAGATCGTTTCAGAGACTGAATGCCCCACTGCCCATACAGCCATTCTGTCTACCTCTTTGTTTTTCCTCTCATTTATTCTTTTAACTATCTCTGGTTTATAGGTTGAATTAGATAACCACTGCTAAGCTCTGTTCTGCACTCTCAGAGCCTTCAACTAAACTGAGGGGCATGGCCACTGCAGCCAGAAGAAATAAAGCTGTTCTCACAGCTCGTCCCCGCTTCAGACAGATAGCGCAGGGAGGCACAAAAGCAAACTAGTCTTCCATCAGCAACATGGTGGGTCCCCAGACCCACTCTCTGAACCCATGCAGAGGGACTGCCATCATTCAGCTCCAAGTTCCTCAGGGTAGGCACTACATCTAAGTGCAGGACCGAGTCAAAACAAGTGCCTCGTTTTGGAGTCCCACTAATCACCTCAGTCAGTGTGGCTTCATCTCTGCCATCTGCCACTCTCCTTTCAGGCATTTTGTTGTGCCACCTGCTTTTGTCCTACTGTTCCTTACTTCTCACCCTCCTCTCACTGCCACTCCCCTCCACGTACTCTCCCAAACTCCATCACTCAACACCCCGTTAACTCCCCCACCCTCCAGGCTCTCCTCATTTCAAGCTCCCCCCACACATCAGCCAGGGACCGACCTAGAGGATCCAGGGTTCAGCCTCTTCTACCACAAAGTTTTTGTGCAACTTGGGGCAAGTCACTTTGGGCCAGCTCTTGGGCTGTACCCCTCCCTACATGTGTTCTTGCCAAAACCTCATTAGAAGCACATACAAACCAACAAGAACTTATTTTTGCTTTCAAGCCCGGCTTGCTCACTTTGCTGGAGGTAGCTTTAACTAGAACATATGCACTTTGCAGTGAGGACACGGGAACTGGTCATGTGCGAATGATCCTACTCCAATTGACAAAACAGAGAGAAAATCTGGGAACCTCTCAGCATAAAGAACAAGGGGACACACATCTTTAGACCGGTAGTTCTCAAACTCGTTAGACTCAAGAAACCCTTCAGAAAATGTCAGTGTTTAGTTGTCACTTGTTTTTGACTACTTGTTTCTGACTAGGATTAGAAATATCCTAATACTACTAATAACGCTGTTGCAAAGAACTCAGAAAGATCACAACGGGTCAGAATAGTATAAATGCTGTGGATTCCTATGTGCAATCACTGGGTTTATCTTGTGAATCATGTTTGCACACCTAACGGAACTAAACACTGCAAGGTACCCAGCAGCACCCTTGAAAGGAGCTCAAGGCAACCCAGGCTGCCACAACACCCTGGGTGAATCACTGCCCTACACATGCAGAGGCAACTGCAAAAGCAGTGAGGTTACAGTAACATGGACAGAGCTTTGCTACCAAATGCTCAGATTTGGACTCTGGCTAAGCTAAAAAGCACACCCAAACCCAGTAGCCAACTGCCCAGATCAGCTCTAAAACATAAATATGTCCATTGGGTGCCTGCACATCCAGTTCCCTGTAGAAATCTGGACATAACAGTACCTCCCTCAAAGGGTGCTTCAAATGTTAAAGATGGCAAGATGCTCAGATATCCATCATGAGAGTGGTCAGGTAAATACATTAGATAAACAACTAAAGTGTAAAGAGTAGCTTTCTATAAGCGATAGATTGATCTAGAAGACATTTACTAAAAATAAAGAGCAACAGGACATTAATAGCAATCCTATGTAAATGCGCCATAAAGGTTTTGTTGTAACCCATCACTCATTCTCATTGGTACCTCCTCTTCATCCACACCTTTTTTTTAAATGTATAACTTATAAGTAAAACCCAATTTCTGTACTATATAGAGTCTCTGCAAGTTTGTCACTTTATAAAGATAATTAGCACAAGTGCCACATCATGATGCAACAACTTCACCAATAAATCACCCCCCTGTGCCCATTATATCTGTTTCTGAAGATCACGTGCTTACCCAGATTGTTGTGTGCTGGGGACATAGGGTTTGGAGATAAATTCGGAGAACCTAAAAAATTAAGAGAATATAATGATTAGTGTGGTGATTGCACAGGAGACAGTAAATGCAGAAAATTCACTGCTTGCAGCTCATGGGGGCTTTTTTGTTCTGAAGAGCAGAAGACTCTTTTGGTTTTCATGTCTGAGAATCTTTGTTTGCTGCTTAAACCTTATGGTCATACAAGAAAGAGACATGGATAAGGGATTCTTAAAGCAACCCATCTCTCAGCTAGACCTCATTTTGAAATTAAGAAACTTGCAAATTGCTGAACTGCTAATTATTATTTGTAAAAGCCCTTAGAATCTATTCATGTGGCATATAAAATCAAGTCCTATATGTGACACACAAAATCAAGTCATGCGGCATATGATGCACCTAAGAGTAAGTTGCCTAAATCTTTATCTGCCAGAGCTCCCAGGTTGGGCAGGGAAGATGTCAGCTTCACTTGTACAAAGAAGTACCATGAACACAGGTGCCATCATGGCAGCACACAAAAAGGGACCCCCCAGAGCTTGATTTTATATTCCCAGCATCTCTCATACTGATTCACACCAATGTAAAATTAGTGCAAAGTGAGCCAAAAACATTACCAAATCAGCATGGCTACACTGGAACCTACAGAGTACTGGCGTAAATAACCACACAGGTGACACTAGAGAAGTGGGTCACTAAATGTTCTTTGTCATACAATCATTTTATCCAGCTTGCAAAGTGCCCAGGGTTTGTCGAAGGCAAAAAGATCCTAGACAAGTTTCCAAGACATGAACTGGCTTGTATATATAAGAAGAGGCTGCACAGCCCCCACGGAAATCCTGCCCCCCCTCACCCCCGCCTTCCAGTACTTGTTGGCACTTTAAAAATCTGTTTTCATAAAAAGAAAATCCATGATATTTGAGGGAATGGCAGGAAGGGACAGACACCAGATATAGCAGCTGGACATAAAATGGGTATTTATAGCATCTTCTAGGCCAACTCTATTCCAGTGTCTCATCCCAAAAAGCCCTATATACATTCCAGATGTCAACCACACTACCAATAACCATATGCAAGGAACTAGGTTGTGCCAACAGGTTCGTGTTTGATCTAGACAGACAAACCCAACACTTGCCTTCCTCCATCTCTATCATTATGGTAAAAGACTATAAAACTGTCATTCCTCTTTCAAAATCCCACATACAGTCTCTGGCCCTAGATACGCACAGAAATTGAGCTATGTACAGTATTTGAAATTGTTTGAATGCTGCCCACCTCCGTACTTTTTCTGTACGGCATCCATCATTTTAAACACAGTATCTTTCCTTTTCAAGTATGGCATTTACAAACAAAAGCTCCATTTCAAAAATTCTTATACGCAAACTAACCCCACTGAAGCCAACAAGATGTCATGGGTCAAGGACACTCCATGAATAAAGGATGTAGGACCATGCTGTCACATATTTAAATCTACTGTATTTATATAACCTAAGCACTAACTCTATAGGCTGCTTATTTCACATACAGGCCAACAATATTTGTTTAAATGGTACACAGAAACAGAAAAGATAAGGCTTCATCTTCTCCTAGGGTGCATCCAATAGAAAAATGAAGAATTTGTTTCCTTAATGTAAGTAAACATGAATGGGCCAATATTCAAGGCCACCTGACTAAACATTTGCAAAAGCAAACACCTTGCAGAATAAAAAATGCCTTCAAAAAAGTACTAACTAGACATATAATGCGTGTGCACGCTTACCCATTCCACCCCATCCCCCTGATAACATACAAGCTAACCCATGTTCCAATCTCCCACCTGCTACTGTCTAAAGGCAGATGTCATGAGGATGCAAGTTTCTGGTACCTCTCCCTCCAGCAAACATTAGGAGCACTCTGCAGTGACACAGTCTGAATTCTGTTGCAAATGCAAGTATTTCACCATGGCAAAATGCCTCAAACCCCAACTTGCTCCTCACCACTCCAAAAAAAAGCCGGGACCCAAAATACCCTGAAACCAAAACCCCCTACTTGTTATAACTTAATAAATATAGCAACATAAGATGTTAATTAAGAAAAATCATAGGGCCCAGGATCTCAGGCAACAAAAACTCTCACTGCTGGCTTGGAAACGGAGCAAGTGTCTTTGTTTAGCTTTTTGGGTCAAATCCGAAGACAAAAGATGACCCACCTGCATCCATACTGGGATTCATCTGATGGTCACTGGTTTCCCCATCCTCACTCAGATAACCTGGAGGCGGTGTCTCTAAAAGCATGAAGAGATCAAATTTTCATTTAACTTGATGGCAGAAATCAGAAAAAAAAATCTGAATTGCTATTCGCAGCAAACTGAGGATGCTCTTTGCTTAGGAAATAAGGGGAAGGGGGAGGGGAAGGGAAGCACAATGCAAGTAGAAATGCAAGAGAAAAAGTTTGACATTTTTATTTCACATTAAAATGTCACATTTCTTTCTTCACGTTCTTTCTTCTCTGAATTGCACGTGCTTGGATTGTCCTTGCAACCAAGCGGTAGATCAGTCACGGATATACATATTCACTCCACAGATACATGACTAGATGAACTAATCCCTTTTGGAAGGTTAACAGAGACTTACCCAAATCTGGAACAACTAAATTTCATTCAAATCTACAAGGCCTATCTGAAAGTTCCTTCAGCTTTAGGCTGCACAATATATTTTGAGCATGAGACCCTGACAAGGCACAACTGAATGGAAACCATGTTAACAGCTGTGCCTGCATTTACTGTTGATTTTTGTTGTTGGGCGTTTCTGTTCCCCAGCTCAGCCATGATGACAGAGCTGCAGGAAGTCTTTCCACACTCATTTGGTTTCTGCGGTCTAATACTCTTCAAGTGCTTGACCACAATTCCTTGGCTTGTATGCCAACAGCACCCAAAATTCCCAAGGTGGTCTCCCATTCAAATACCAGCCAGACCCAGCGATTGCTTAGCTTCTGAGTTCACACAATCAGGTACATTCAATCTGGCCTGGTCACAGGCTGCTGATAATAGCACTGGTTAATGTGGCACTGCGGTGAAAACCAAAGGTTTGCAACTGGGTCTGTCTGTCTCCAGATCCGAACATAATAATTGATCGGCGTGCAGTTACACTGGGAAGTAAGGAGAGCAATGATAAAATAGTTAAAAAAAACAAAAACAAAAACCAGGCAAAGTTCAGTCAATGTGTTGGGTTTCTACTATTAAACCCACAGGGCACAACAATATATCTGATTTACAGTGCAACAGGTCCTCTAGGCATTCTCCCCGTTTGCCTCGTCATTCTCCCCGTTTGCTAGATGGAAGCTATACCGTACCTGGAATGTAGTTGCTTTGTGGCTCAAAATCTACTGGGAAGTTAGTGTTCTCAGGAATGGAATGACTGTAATCATCCAACAGCGGGAACTCAGCTGGAATCTCTGTATGCCTCGGTACCAGCACTGGAGGTAGAACTGTACACATGGAAAGAAAACAGAGCAGTACAGTGACACTAGCGGCAAGTTTACAACATATCCCCTGAAACACATCCAACCAGAATTCCTAGAAACCAAGGAGAAAACCACCCTTTGAATAATCCTCTCATGCAAGCATGTAACCCCAAGCACCGCTGAATCAGACAGATGGACACAACGCAGCAAAGACGAGATGCACTAGGAAACTCGAATGGGAAATACTAAGTTAAGATACCAGGGTTTAAGGTTCTAGCATACTGCACAGAAATCCAGGACTGTTCTGCTGACTCCTTCTGACAGAGCAGCCAGTTGGGTCTTATTTCATCGCAATAAGCAGGGGTGTGATTAATAATAGGTATGTTGTGACTCTAGTTTTAAAACTCCACTCTTGCTATTTTTATCTTATCCTGCAACCCCCAAATAGACTCCTGCACTGGCACCGAGAAGCATGGTGCCTGCCATACCTGGCGTCTCCACTCTCTGGTAATGATAGGGATTCACGCAAACTTCATCCTTCTTCATGTTAAAGGCATATTCGCACATCTCCATGGCGCGCAGCTCGTGGTGGCTATGAAGGTCTGGCCACCGCCACAACCGGCAGTAAATTACGTGGGGAAGCCCCTTCCGGTGGGATACCTGCAGCCGGCCATCTAGTGATCTGCATTTAGAAAACAGAGACAATAATAATAGCTGTTTTGCTTTATCTGACTTTAGAGGCATTTAGTGTTAAAAGAGACTAACGAAGGACAATCAGGGTGAAACCAGCACGCACCTAAAAATAAAAGCAGCTTATTGACCAGATTTTGAACAGGTGCTGCACAGAGTAACTCCAAACACAGCAGCCAGAAGCAGGAGAATGGAAGCACAGGTTTGCTGTCCTGCATTGACTGGTCCCCCTCGAAATCCACAGACGAACCACTCTCCAAAACCCTCTGCCACATGGCATGCAGGACAGTATTCCGGATGTGGCCTAGACACCAGGAAACATGCTACACATGGTCCCTTTCCCAAAAATGGCTTATTAATAAACAGTCCTGACCCAGATAATTGATGATGGTCCTAGTATAAACTGATGTGGAGGCAAGAAGAACACGAGGTTGTTGCCTGTCTGAGGCTACCATGTGTTAAGGAGCTTTGGGGTATGCATACTGAGGGGTCTCTTCAGATAGCCAAGAATTTGGCCCTACGCATGTAAAAGATGGTGGGCACATCTACACATCACTGTAGTGATGCACTATGGTGACGTGGCGTGTCACTATGGCAGCATGGGTCTACATGTGACCAGTAGCTACTTCGCCATAGCAGCGTGTTCCTCTGTTTTACGGCGCCACTACGGTGAAGTGGTGAAAATTAGTCGTGCGCTGCATGCACAGCGCAGTATGGGCAGTTACTGCAGTGTGCTTTAGTACTTCCAGAAGGAAGTACTAAAGCATGGCACAGTAACAAGTCACCATTGGGCAAAGTGTGTCTAAAGATCCACATCAAGAGAAGAACAAGACTAAACCCCATCACTCCACTCTACAGCGCTGTGAAATACAACTAAATTCATACGGGTGCTCTTATCTTTAAACAGCAACAAGAAAGTCATTGCACGCTTTTTACACTAGCTAAAAAGGAACAGGGAAGGACCTCAATTTGTTCACACATTCTGGGATCAGAAATAGAGAATATTTTTCACCAAGTGACTAGGTATCCAGAGGTGGGTCTACCTATCCAAATCCCTCCCGTTGCAGCCATTAGTCACAGTGTGGAAAGGAAGGACTCTCTTGCCCGAGGGTTAGGACACTCACCTGAGAAGTGGGGCACAGGAGCTGCAGACCCTGCTCCAATGAACAGTCATTCACAAAATGGAAAGTCATCCACAGGTGAGACCAAGAACATCCCGACCCCAGACTGCCCCGTGGCAGCGGGTCCCAAGCCAAGGGTCACAGCACTTGCAAGCGAGGTTGCAAGCCTCATGGAAACCCTACTGGAAGACCTGGG
Organism: Alligator sinensis; assembly: GCF_000455745.1. Classification (NCBI taxonomy): domain Eukaryota; kingdom Metazoa; phylum Chordata; order Crocodylia; family Alligatoridae; genus Alligator; species Alligator sinensis. The sequence goes on along the minus strand of NW_005842621.1, from coordinate 590,600 downwards.
CTCAATCTGTCAGGGGTGCTGGGACCCTGCTGCCCTATGGTATTTCAATGAGGACATTCTTCTGGGAGGGGGAGATTTCAAAATCCCCACAGGCGGAAGAAGGAGCTGAATCCAGGTCTCACATTCTGCCTGTGCGCTCCAACTCCGGAGCTATTGGGTATAAGGAGAGATGGTATCCCAGGCTCTTTCGTGGAAGTCAAGAAACTCAAAGAAAGGAAGGACTGAAGAACACCTGGAGCAAAATGTTTTGGTCCTGTGCACATTGCATTCACTGCACAGAGCTTTTTATTTTTGTTCTCAACAACAATGAAACCCCCCTAAAAAGTACATTTAAAATTTGGTTCAATCAAACGTTTTTTGGTTTGACAGCAAAGCCAAAAGATTTGTGTGTATAGCTCTAGCTCAGAGAGGTAGCCCAAAAAGCGACTTTTCCCAGTAGCAGTGAAACAACCTGCAGCAATCTTATCCTTTGCACACCCCTTGTAAATATTGTTACACAAAGGTGTACAAGATGATTGATACTAGCTGTAACTGACGGCAAACATGAGCAGAAGAACTGATGGATGCCATGTAACTGTGTAAAGCTGATAAAGAATCTGTGCCACCACAGAGGATCTTGCTTTTGAAGGTTATGAAAGATCCATGATGATGTTACCGTCCTAAAATAGAACTTATAGGCAACAGGTATTATTTATAGAATGCACATACTTTGTATTACACCTTATTATTTACAGGTCACACATTCTCTACATGCAAAAATAGATTTGGGGCGTATCCCAACTCCAGATTTTTCTGTGAAGGGGCGGTCAAGCAGCTGAATATCTAGCATACTTTTCAAGTCTCTTCTCAGGCAGAAGCAGCAGCAGGAAGAAAACATATCACAGTAAAACAGACCATCAGAAGAGCAAGTGACTAGCGAGTAGGATGGGATTCAGGTGTGTTGGAGAGGTGAGGGAAGGCAGTTATTTCAAAGGGGGTTTAATCAAGAATAAATCAGTTCAGCTGACTGCATTACCTAAAGTAAGCGGGCCTGGTGTTCTCCCATTGAGAAAAGTGGGAGTTTTGGCACTGATTTCAGCAAGACCAAGATAAGAGTCCATCAACTTGTTGATGTGAAAAAGCTTCACGAAAATATCCAAAGGTTGAAAACAATCCTTTTGATGTGAGTTCGTAATCTTAACCAAAGAGACAAGTCCTGTTTCATGTAATGAGAAATGAAACAAGATCACCATTTCATTTCCCTTTCTTTTATATGTTGTCAGGACTACAAAAGGAGAAGTCAATGTCCACTGTGAAGGACACAACATTATTTAGTGTAATTTGCTACATCTGGACAAGGGCAAAAGCAGAAGGGGGAAAGCGATGTCAATTATAACTGTCCTAGTTCCATACAGAGCACAATCCTGGCATGTCTTCCAACAATTCCCAATCACTGTTGCAATTTCGGGTATTACAGCAGCACAGACAGATATAGATTGACATTAATAGCAGTCTACAGTACAAGATGAAGGCAAAAGTTAATAGGTCTGTTTCCTCATATGTCTTAGCTTCTTGGCAAATCTGCAAAGGAGAGGAGACAGTCTAGCACAGAGAGCTCATGACCTTGGAATAACTGGTGAGCACAGATCTTTCTCCTATACATTGGACACAATACGGGAGACTATCTACAAGAAAATTTCTTCATGAAGGTGGATGGCAAGTCACTCTCTGCCTACCGTTCCATGTACAGATGATAAATGACATGGGGTAACTACAAAGGAGAGCAGGGGGGACGAGTCAGCGGAGTGTGCGCACATCTCTCACTCATTTCCTAAATGTTGTGCAAGAACATAAGCAAACTTTCACAGGAGATACCAAACACCCCACAACAGCCAGCACAAATCCAGAAAGCCTGCCAGAACCTGCTGCTTCTCCCAAGTACCCCAAAGGCAGCCATCTGCAGTAGTCATGTTCCAGCTGGGGCAGCAGAACATGCACCGGGAAGCCCAGACTCCCATTAATCAAGTATCCCGAACCCATACATGGACCATCACATTTTCTTGTGTGGCACATATGCATACAAGCACAAATGGCCATTAGAGGGATTGCACTTGTTCTCAGCACCAAAATGCACTAGAGCTCTTGCTGCCAAGGCTAAAAGAGCAAGTAGCGGACCGCATGAAGGTGGCTTTATCCTTGCTGGAGTCAGCAATTAGAAACACAAAGCCAGTGCTTAGAAACCCTCTAGACTGGTCAAACCCCCAAATTGGGGCACACAGTAACTACATGAAAGAACAAGTTAAGTCACGATATGATTCACTGACTTTTGCAGCTACATACCATTCCTCGTTGATATTGCATACATTGTAGAAAAGGCGCTGCTTATGGTATCTGCAACTGCTTCCAGCAGGGATGCTATTTATGCAACAGGAAAGATAAACTGGCCAAGGGTCTTTTCTAAAAGAAAAAAACCTTTTAAAACAACAGGCTGGAGCATTTTTGAAGTAATATTATGGTGAAAACAAGATGGGGGAAACGCAACAATTCTTCATGGGCTAATCATGTTTTCAGTGTTGTGAAATCCCTCAGGCATCTCTGCCAAGGGATCTAAGATGAAGCTACCCACCGGCGTCTGCTGGGGAAGAATGCCAAATGAGCGACAGGGCAGGGTTGCTTTTTTTGGTTGCCCCATCTCAGCCCCCTTGGCATATTTCCTCCAAAGCTGCTGATACTGGCCACTGCCTGAGACAGGATACCAGACTGGATGGGCGAGTGTGCTGACCCAGTGCAGCAATTCCTACGTTCTTGTGACTAAGGAGCTCGCTAGACTTTAAATAAGCTGTTTCGTTCTCCACTGCAATCTGTCCTGCATGTCATTTAGTGCTCCAAACCACTGTTCATTCAACTGAAGCATTGCTACATTGGGCCGAGTTACTCATACAAAAGGAAAACATCCTCAGTGCATGCTTGGCTTGCATTTTCTTTGTCCTCCAGTTAAGCATTTGTTCCCAGCGATGTGCTAAGCACTGTGCAAATATGAAGACAAGGTCCCTGCAGGATGGGAGAGTGGCAAGACTTACTACCAAACAAAGAAGGATGGAGCACAGGAGTGCGTCCTCTCCAATGCCGTTGGAGAAGAGGCCCGGTGCTGAGCAACGCAGCTGGGTATGAAACGTGATTAAGCTCATGACCCAGATGGAGCAATGGCAGGGGATTAGGATCGTTAGGCTTTCTATCCTCCTGTGGCACCACCTGCTCTTTCCGAGAGTCTTTTTCCAGTCTTACTCTCTTCCCAGGACTGAAGCCTTCCTAAAGCATCTTTATATGCCCTCTGGAAGACATTCCTTTCTATAAAAGGGTTGGAAGAAACACCTTATGTTGCCTAGCAGGAGCAAATGTCACTTGCTAGAAAGAGAGAAACTTGTGGAACCTTTCACTGCAGCGACACAATCCTTTTCGGCCTTATACTTGATCATTTAATGCTTTGAGCACAGGAATCCTGCACTTGAGACACTCCTGGGCTAGGACTAAGGAGGAGGTTTATATTCTGCTTGGTAAATATGGACATAAGTTTGTACATCGAAGCACCAGAACAGACACAGCAACTAGAATGCAGATTCCTAAGAACAGCACACTCTTTGGGTAGAGGCAATATCTTTTATTAGACCAACTAAACAGTTGCAAAAAAGTTGTTATTTGCAAATTTTCGGACACGCGTCTCCTTCTTCAGGCAAAAAAAGGACTTGAAAGTGGTGAGAGAAATTAAAGATGGTTAGAAATCTCTCCAGCATCAAAAAAGCCAGTTTTGGAAAGTTGTTCTGTGCGAATGCAAATGAAGAGGAGTTGCAGAGACAAAGGCAGGCAGGTTACCTGGAAGTATCAGGTAGCAGCTTAAGCCCAATGTTAGCAGTATTTAGTCCAGGCTGTTGCATTTGGCGTCCTTCTTCTTCACGTTGTGACGTTTCCATTTAAAATGGCAAAATGCAATATCTTCCATGTTTCAGGGATCTTGGCTGTAGCCGTATTGGTCTAAGCACTAAGGTCTACACATTGTGCTTAGACGAATACAGCTACAGCCAAGATCCCCGATTCCTAAGTACCACCCTCAAAAGAAGTTCAGTGGCAACCTGAGCAAGCAGGTGTGTCTCTAGCACACACACACACACACACACACACACACACACACACACACACACACACCCCCCATAGGTCTCCGAGAGACCAGGTGACAAACACTGAACTCCCGTGCACCTGTACCCAGCTATTTTCAGAACTGTAACCTGAACTCAGACTGAGATTTCCCAAATCTCCCTACGGGATCCAGACATCAGGTTCGAATTGAAGTTAACAGGATCTGGGCATCCCCCAAAAAAGCTCACACACAGCCGTCCTTGTCGCCACACCATATTTTTGGTTGAAGCAGAGACAAGTGTCCTTCCCAGCCCTCTCTTCAGCTGCTCCTTCACCTTTCGTTTGACCAGCCTGTGCGGAGCTGAGTATTCATGATCGACTTATTGCTAGCAGGGAGACTGCTCCACACCCATGGCTACTTGACAGGATCTATCGGTGCCCGAGCTCCTTATGCAAGGCTGGAATGCTGGATGACTCCGCTCCAACAGCAGCACTATTTCCTGTGGCTGGAAACTACGTTTCCTTCCACTGGCTGCAGTCAAGCCTGTAAAATGTCCCAAAATTGTGTGGTAGGAGTAGGCAGCAAAGGATGTGGAAAGAACACTCTTTTACAATGCAGACATGTTAAACGTGGAGTCTTGTGTGGTTATTCCAGGCTGTCGCTCCAGAACAACCCTCTGGGTTTACCTTTCATAACCAGCATGTATTTGGAGGCAGCAAAATGAGAATGCATAGAGGTAGGTCACGTGAACTTGAGAATGACCAAGAAAAAAATGAAGGTGTCTCTTCATAAGCATGTCAGTCATACTATAATCAATCAAAGCAGCAAAACACGAAGCGAGAAGAATGACACCTAGCTTCCAGAATGTAACAAGAAAACCCGGACATTTGCAAAACAGCATACAGTGCCATCAAGACCACAGATACAATTGCCTAAATGAGGATGAATATATAGTTTTACATTGTTAAGATTTACTTTTTGTTATAAAAATGGGAAAACCTACTGGACACAAGAAACCGTTAATCCAGACCTTGACCAAAGAGCAAGGGGCAGTAGTGAAGTTTGGTGGTAAACTGAAATATTTACCAGAGTAATATATTTTTAACAACCTGCTACCATTTTCTGCTGACTAGAGAAATTAATTCTGCAAACCACGATCAGTAAATACAGAACAGTGGTACTACACAATAACAGTTTGGCTTGGAGGTCTAACATGTACAACGTGATTGTGCTATTAAAACTATGCTGTTACTTGAAAGATGCTGAATACATCTGATCCCACTGAATTGATGACAATTGAGGGTGCTCACACACCAAAAAGAGGGATCACACTTTGCGGATGTGGGAACAGAGTTCTTCTCGCTGTACATTATTTAGCATTTTCAGAGAGAGAGAGAGAGAGAGAGAGAGAGAGAGAGAGAGAGAGAGTGTGTGTGAGTGTGAGTGTGTGTGAGAGTGTTCAGGGCCTTTCTTCCAAACATCTATTTTGCAATTGCTGCTCAAAAATTCAGACCCTCTAAAGCATATGTAAGTTTAAGGTCAGTAGGGGGTTAATACTATAAAAAAAAAAGTGCAGCAGCATTGCTAAGATAGTAAAAGTATGTGTCAATGTTGGAAGTCCAAAATTCACAGAGAGTTGGAATTGTTCCTGCACTACAGCTCCCCCTCCACAACAATATATTCATACACTTCTGTTTGCAAAGTCCATGCCACTTTTACATCTACTTCCTGCATCTTCCAGAAGTACCAAAAGTTGCAATGCTTTTGGAATAAATAAATACAATCCAAACCCAACTGCTGAGCTGTACAATAACAAACTGATGTGCACATGCAATGAAGGGGGAAGAGGAATTTATTTACAAACAAACAAAAAGCCGGGAAGAAAAACTATGTAAGCCCCAAGCTTTCAAGAGTTCTTATTAGAGAAAAAAAGTGAGCAGAAGCTGGTTTATAAAATTATGACAAATGCTTTGCCAGTATGCTTTTAAAATGCACCATTACCAAGAATTATGTCTACAGGTTGTGTTTTTCTAAACACAGAACGTGAGAAGTAGTTTTACTGGCCCTGCATCTGGTGGACTCCAGGAAAGTAAGCATTTATTCGTGCAGAAAAATCTGGCTCTTGTTTGCAGAGAACTGAAATATCCACAGGGCTTCACAAAGAAGTTGGATGAAATCTCAACTTTCCCTGAATCCTGGCCAAATGAACAACACTGAATAAAAAAAATTAAAAAAAAGATCCTTGCAGCACATTTGTAATTCAAAAGCTGATCCCTTGCCATCTCTTTCCCCTCAATTTGTTCAACATCTCTAAATTTTCCAATATCTGATTCAGCTTAACAATGCAATTACTCAATTTCTAGAAATAGGAGTAATAACATCCAGTTGAGGCCCACATTATACATCACCACAACGACATATAGGGATCTAATAATGAATACTACTTCTACATAGCACTATAGCAAATACCAGAAGACAAAAAGAACTAACCTGTAATTAATCCTCTACATATCTCTGTGGGGCAGGTAAGTATTTACTACCCCAAGGCAATGAAGGCCAAGCGATTTTCCCCAGGGCAGGCCCAGTATTAGATCTAAGGCAGTGATTCTCAACCAAGGTGCTTTGAGATCCTTTCAAGGATGCCACACAACATTGGCACAGTTAGGTGTGCAAATATGATTCTCAAGATAAATACCATGGATTCCCACTTGAAATCCCTGGGTTTAAAACATCCTGCCTCATTGTGATCCGAGTTCTTTGCAACAGAAAACGTGCTCTATAGTTTTTGTGCGGTTAAAATAAAAATGGGTGAAAACTAAGAGCTGGCATTTTCCACACAGTGCTTGGAGTCTAAAGGCTGAGAACCACTGGTCTAAGGAGTCCCGTATCCCCCATGCTATCCACACCACTCGCACACTACCTTCACTGTGATTTTATACTGGTAAACATGCCTCATGTCAGCACCTCTTGCTCTTGCCACTGCCCTCTCCCTCTGAATCCGAAAATATACCTTTGGGTCAAATACTCCATTACTCGTATCTTGTTGATGTTAATTAACTTGAGGTACACGGCATCTCTAAACTGGCTGTCTCCTCAAATTACTCACAAAGAGCAGCAGAACCAGTCCATCTGGAGCCCGTGCAGGGGGGCACTGAATCTTTGAGGCTTACTGCTGTGCAAGTGGTTAAATGTGAGCACAAGGTCAAAGACAGTGGATCACAAACTCCTGTTAGTGCTAATGCCCATGGTTTGCAGTAGCAGAAGCAAATATTTTGAAGGCAGGAAAGGAAATCCCAAATGTCTCTGGTCCCACAAAACTCCCGGAACAAAACTCATTTGCTCACAGCTTGCAGACACAGATATCCATCCTTTCTATATCTGATCTGACAGCCTAGTTACATTTCTCAGTCTTCATTACCCTTGCTTCTTGTTTTTTCTGGTCAAAAGCTGAAGCACAGCACAGAGAGGTGATGTCAGGATCAGATTATGACAGCATGACTCATTTATTAAGATTCCAGTAATGCTAAACTCTTAAGCAGGTGTCTTGAGACTATACTTTTCAATGTCTAATTTCAGATTCAGACATGAGTATGTTTTATTGGTTTACCATAAACTGTCTGTCCATTGTTGCTTCTTTAAGTCTCCCTCTATTTGTCTTGTGCTATGCAGATGTTAGCTTCACCCAACTGCCTTCCACACTGATGTCCTCAGCCAGTCTTAATTTAATTCTCTCTAAAGCTGTGGATAGATTTGGCTCATTTCAACACCCAAAAGTTAGAACCTACTCTCTTGTCCTCAGTGCTGTAATTAATCTCCGCCATTTGTGCCACTTTGTCCCCTTATGCCACCAATGCAGCACATCAGATAGCAGATAAACTCCGGTTCCTTTCCTAAGGTCTATGGTCATGTATTAACTACACCATTTCTCATATTTCTCCACCTTTCTTTGCTTTAAACAGCAATATGGGAGGGAAGTACTCTAGGGGCATGAGCCTATATTCCCAATGTACCCAAAAAAGCAGTGCCAGATTTAACGTGCTAGTTTAGGGCTGACTAACTACAGACGGTGATACTGAACTTCCTCAGAAATATCCGTATCTTCTTGCTGGATGCGATTATCCAACTGGAACTACAGAGCAGACTGCAGATCTCAAAGAAACACCATCCATCCCACGTGTCCCCCAATCCTCTCCACGCACAGTACTTCTGAATGTACTCATTCGGGGCAGTGAACAAATGCAATTATTCAGAATCAAGAAAGTTCATACGTAGTACACTCCTGAAATTGTTATTGCAAATAACAAAAAGAAAAAAAAAAAGTTTAGCCAGTGATAATTTAAGACGTCTACCTCGGTTTCATGAACAGAAACTGAGCTCAGGTAGCGGGGGACAGCTGTGGACACTGTGACCAGAACAGCTTTGGAGAAGACCAAAAACCGAGCCAGTTTGCAAGGCTACTTCCCTCAGCCAGCCTGACATTTTGTACGTTTTTCTAACAACTTAACTTGATGTGCGATGTTTCTGAATAGCCACAGTCCCTTCATTTTTTCAACCGTGTTTATTTGCTAAGTTCTGAACCAGATTCCTCTAAAGTTTATTTGTATTTGGGCCGGAGGAGGGGAAAATTAGACAAGGTAAGCATTTCAGTCCCTCCAAAGGCATGTGCCTTTTTGAAAACACTTCACTGAAGGAGCCAAAGTGTGTCATTACCTCCTCCCTCAATCACAGGTCTAGCTCCAGTCACAAACTCCTGAAAGTACATGTTCCCATCCAATCCTCCCTTACTCAGAGGCTTCAGGCATCCTGATGGATGTGTGTGTTTGTACGTGATGGGGAATTTCATAAGGGGGGAAAACACGTTAAGACAATTCAAATCATCTTGCAGTAATACTCGGTGCTTTCAACATGGAAGTGTTCAAAGGAGGGCTGACTAATGCACTCTTACAATTCCATTATCCATTTAATAAAAATCATGGACCAGATTTTAAGTCACAATAAAAGTCATCACAATTTGTCCACCGACTTCAATGAAGTGATAAGTGATTTCTGTTAACTGCAGATGTGGCTCTAAAATGTTCTGGCTACTCCAAACAGACCCAGGCTCATAGCTTCAACGGTGACAATTTACACCAACTGTTCATAAAGACATAAGAAATTCAAAGCAAAAAAAAAATTTCAGTATGTATATATTCCCTTATCACAGAAATCACTGCTTTTTTTAGTAGAAGTGTAGTGGATAAATTGTTATTCCAAGGACATTTGTTTTGTTTAAAAAGAGAGCGTAAGGGTGATAGCTGTATTACTGCTGGCAAACAATAGCTTTAAAGGTCCTAAACTGTCCTATCACGTTGTTCAATTCCCACTGGCTCCAATGGAAACGTTATATAAACACCGAGAGCAAGAATTGACTTCTCCGACAAATGTGTGTGTTTTATCAGGCTGGCATTTATCCAGCATTTCTTATGGAAACATATCTGGTGGTCCCGGGCAGAGAACACATCTGCTTTATAATAGATAACTAAAAATGTATGCAGAACAGCTAATTATCTTCTGCTGGATTACGCTGAGGCCACTTGAGTTTTATTGCTGTTATTTTCCTTATGACAAGGGCAAGAAATGTCACTTCTTTGCCTGTACTTTGAAAAGTAATTCATTTCAAAATGTCACATCTGTGCTGAACTTTCCTTCCCCCTCCCACCCCTGCCAACCAGATGACAGATGAGGGGTAAAAAAATAAAAAAAAAAAAAAAAAAATTCCTAGTTGCCTTAACTCCCTTTTCAAAAGCAACTTGGGCACTTTGGAGCCTAAATCCCATTGAGTTTTCCCATCTTCCTCATTTGCTTTATGGTACTTGGCTTAAAACAACTCAGATGTCCAATTCTCTACAGAATTTACATAATTCAAATCGACTAATCACAAGGAAGGGGCCTAATCCTATAAACACCGACATAGCTACAGAACTTAAATCATGAAAATAATCCTTTTCAAGTCTACAGCATTATTCACCCATGGAGCAGACCACGGCAATACACTACAATGCAAAAAACATTGAAGAAACCTAACATTACTACAGGATCTTTAGTCTTCGCTCTAAGCAGCTTTCCCCTAGTAATTAACCACCACTTTTGTTCCCAACTGCATTTTCCCAGCCACCAACCCACTCTGGCCTCCTGCAAGTTGTTAATGAATCAGGTCTGAATGAATCATTTCCCGTGTGTAGACTGCGCTGCATCACAGAGGAGATTCTCACAGACTTTCCTCTCCGGTCAGATAAGCCTGATGACAAACAACTGCCTCTCGTTCACTACCAAAACAGGACCTGAAGTTTCCACAAAGAGTTAATAAAAAGTGCGTGCATGTGGCAAGCGAGTCTGGTGTGGAGGTGAAAAGGCTAGTGGAAGAGGGTTGTGTTAATTTTATAGCTCTGACTTCTTTAATTATGACTCACCATCAACGCAAGAGAAATCTCGTTTCACAAACAAACGTAAGAAGTGCCCTGTGTAAAAGGATCAGAGCAGCATTAAGATGGAACTTCTCGTTAATAGCCCACAAAAGTTAATATTGTACAGTCCTTCACGTCTGTAATTACTAGTTAAAGTGCAAAACCCAAGAATGGAGGGGGAAAAATCCCAAAACTTTTTGTAACCTTTTCTCTTATAACCATGTTCTGTAACAAGCTTCTTAAAAAAAAAAACACCTTTATGTTTAATCTAATATATTAGGCAAAGTACAATGCAGAGTAATGAGCAAAGCTTCTCTGCTGAAGTGTATGGTAAATCACTGGGAGACGCACAGTGCAAGCACATAAAAGATGGTGACACGGCATGGGGAATAGGATAGAGCTTCATATGTTGTACTTATACAGGGAAATTTGTATTGGGTCGGGTCACTAAAATCAGCTAATTATCCAATAACCAAATCTTTTTTGCAGCACACAAGTGGACAGAAATTCAAATGAAACAGACTTTGTTCCCCCAACAGCTGCTTTTTCAAGAAAAAATAAATAAACCGGCAAAGTGATCTGGGCTCCACCTGAAAACGTCGTTTCTTCAAGTAAATCTGTTTATCTGTCACGATAGGTACTTCATGCTCTTGCAGAACCAGACCTGCCAGGCACCCGCAGGACAAGGCCCTACCCTCCGCAGCTCCTAACAGCTGAGGAAATTATCCTAGTTCTGGAAGTTCAATTCCTCTTTCCTAAACTAGACACTGTTAAAAACATATGGGAAGAAAAGCCCAACAATTTCTCCAGCTGGAGAGCATGCAGAATTACCCCAGCAAAAAGAAATCCGGGCCGGGGGGGGGACAGAAATTTTTTAAGGCCACAACAAAGTTTGGATCGCAGTTCACCTTCCCTTGGGGACACATCCCCTGTGTAAGGCCCAGCGGTCGAGCTCTCGGCACACCCAAGAACCTCAGCTTTTGTCACAGAGCCCAAGTTTGCACACCTAACAGCTGCAGGGAAAAGCATGAAAATGTGACCAGCGTGCATGCTAAGAGTTCAGAAAGGTGAAGAGAGATATGGAATCAGACCTCGTGGCAGAGGTGAGATCTTTTATTAGACCGACTAGATATTTGCAAAAAATATATATCTTTATTTGCAAGCTTTTGGGCACAGGCACCCTTCTTCAGGCATATCTTTGCTATCTCCTATGCCTGAAAAAGGGTGCCTATGTGCAAAAGCTTGCAAATAAAGAATTTTTGTTGCAAATATCTAGTTGGCCTAATAAAAGATATCACTTGTGCCATGAGGTCTGATTTCTTTAGTCTGTAGACCAATACAGCTACAACCTGGACACCTGACACATGGGAGAGAGATGAATCTTTTTTAAAATCTCCTGGTTTTTGTAACACCTTGGGATGGCAACACTGCAGCCGATTTTCTGTTCAGAACTTCACCCGCTGTCTAGGTATAAACTTTCCACTGACAGCTGTGCTGTGCTGGGAACAGAGGGCTATATGGATTGTACATAGCCCTAAATTTATACTTCAGTCCGTGACCTACATGTTACAGTATAATTTGGCCATCCAAAGCCTCCATTCCAATACATTTATGAAACCGGCTGTTCACTTGGTGACAAAAATACAGATTAAAACATGTGAAGGCATCAAGTCAACCTTTTATTTCTGGTTTTGTAGCACATCCAATGCATATGAAATGTTGAACCCAAACACAAGGAACATCAGCATAGAGGGTCCTGTCACCCCTACACACCGGGGGGGGGAATACAGAGAGAGGTTCTTCATCCTACAAATGTTTCCCCTGCTAGAGGGGATCCACTAAACCAAAGCTGCCCTCCTCACCAGTACACCCTTTAATAAAAACCCAGGGATGCAAGGGGGCGGGGAGGGAGGCGCCACCACTGATGCCATGCACCCAGTGGCTTCGGCAGTCCCTCGATACAAGGATGGCGATCCTGCCACACACCACGGAGCCTGGGCTGCTCACAGGAGGCAACGGGGAGGCTGCAAGGTTTGCTGGGTCTGTAGAAACTACGTGTTGCGGCTGTTTGCAAACTTTTGAATCTCTGTTGCTTTATCCTCCCATCCCTTGAATTCTCCAACTCTTGGCTTTAACGTGACGAAAAGTGTCTGGCTTCTGTTTGGAGCTGATATTCTGCCAAGCAATGAAGGCTCTCCTTTTTCCGCCAATGGGAGCTTACATCTCATTGAACCAGCCCAATGTTTCTTTGTGAAGAAGCCCAGAGTCTCTGTACACCTCCTGGATGCCTTTCTTGATACTCTCCCGGTGATCAAAAGGTATTATATTACAATCATCAGGGAGGCCTAAGAGTTTCTCGCCGAGGCACCGCTGGAGATGATCACTTTTTGATGTGCCATCCACAGAGGCTCGGTATCTGCCTGTCCTCTCCCTGCCCAAATCCTCTACGGCCCTTCAGCAGCACTCCCATGGCAAAGACCCTGCTGCTGGTGCACTTCCTGCAGCTGCTACGCTGGCTGAATTCCAGTTTGGGGGTGAGGGAGAAGCAGGCATCATTTTACCCACATCAACATAACTAGCTTCCAGTCACAATTCCCACGGGGATGGCGTGACCCTCTCTGCTACCTCCCACACAAGACGCTCCCATTTCCAGGAACCCCTAACAGCATAGACACAAAGTTATGGGGGCAATATTTCCTTTCGCGAACCAAATCCCAGTTCCCTCACTGCCAGGAAAAGGATCAAAAGGAGCAAGAAGCCCTTGGCCAGACTAAAGAAGAATATTGCACAAGCATCCGTGACATGAGTCGATGATGCCTGATGAAATGTTGAAGCCCATCTCTGAGTTAAGTAACATCCAATACAGGAAAAGGCTTGAATAAGATTTATCCTAAAACACTTATCAATAACAAATGACACCATCGTGATCATCCATACAGGATCGGTGTGCATGATACACACACATGGGGGGCGTGGGGGGCTGGTCTTCCTTGTCACCTCCATGGCAGCCAGCTGATACTACACACAGCGGAGGCAACAGGAATCTGCAGCTGGAAGACGCAGGGCTCTTTGCAAACAAAACATCCAATTTTCATGTAAATATTGACAGTAATAAGAACTGAAGGAAGAGGAGATTAAAAAGAAGAAAACAAAAACATTGCAGAAAAAAAACCCCAGCCACCCTGCAGGCCACCAGAGGCCGAATTGTTCCTAAATGAGACATTTCTCTGAAGTTTTCCATGAAGAATCCAAAGAGAAAAGCTGAAGCTATCAACTGCAGCAAAAATCCCATTTAAATAAAGAAGGGACATTTAAAACGGCTTTTTTGCTGTCATTAACCTGTCTTTCCCCTGCTAAATTGAAAGAATATTACTGAACAGCTGAACAGTCTGGATCTCACTGGAGAAAGACTTCTGACCAGGGCTTCCAATACTAGGTTTGAACCAAGACCAATTCGAGAACTTGCTATGGGCAGAGAGGAGAGGGAAGCAGACTCCCTGGTAAATATTAGTTTGTACTGAAAAGGCTAGAGCATATTAAGGCTGCTTTTGATTTCCAAGCCAGCTTTGCATCATCCCCAGTCATGCTGGCAGAGTGGGGAGATGCAGGGGAGCAAAGCTGCATGCCATGGGAAACAGCACCCGCTTGGGCGGTCAAGCAAACTGGCAGCTGTATCAGCTGAATTACAATAAATAAAATTCCAGGGTGTGGGCATTTCCTTTGCAGTTTCTTTCTAGTCCTCCTCCCTTTGTGCCCATAGCAGCAGGCACACAGGACAGTTTAGCTGGCTCAGAACAGTAGGCACACCTCGAAGGAGTCTCCAAGGAGTTACTCATAGAAAGTCAAGGTTGGAATTGATCTCAGGAGGTCACACCTAGTCCAACCCAAGCAGGACCATCCCCAAGTAGATCATCCCAGCCAAAGCTCGTCTAGCCAGGTTTTGAAAACTTCCAAGGATGGAGCTTCCACCACCTGTCTGGGTAACCTGTTCCAGTGCTTTACTACCCTCCTAGTGAGAATTTTTTTTCCTAATATCCAACCTCAACTTCTCCTGCTGCAACTTGAGCAAGGGAAGTTCTGGCATACACGGAAGGGAGCGTTGTGGAGCAGGACTCATTCTCTCCTATTCCTCTAATCAGTCCCCAAGTCTGGGCAGAGCCACAGTAGATTAATGACGGGTGGGTGAGTGGGCCATGAGTCCTCAGTGTGCCTAAGTAAGGGGTGGGGGGCTCCCCTCACTCTCCCATTACCTGTTTACCCCTCTCCCCCCACCCCATACCCTGCATCCCCCTTACTGCAGGGAGGGCAGAGAAGAGGCAGTGGTGTGCAATGGAGGAGAAGCAGCCAATGCTTCACTGCTGCTGGGGGAATGTCACCTCCATCTTTTGCTGCTGAAATCTGTGGGGGGTTTGGCTGCTCAACATGTCAGCAGCATAAAAAGGAGGCAGCTCCTTGAGCAGTGGACAGTCAGCCACTACTCCCGCACCGTGCATCTCCACCACCCAGAGTGCAATACAGGCCATTAATGCCTCTGTAGAGCCACGGCAAACAGGTTCCCATACAACTCAAACCCAGAGGCAACTTCCAGATGCTGGGCTGTCCGTCTTGGAGACGAGGTCTGTTTATCTAGAGAACAAGTACCGCTTGGGCTACAGCACTATAGTTCTGCCCTTCCTTTGTGTCTCAAATCTAGCCAAAAAGGGACCCTACAATGGCAAAAGGATACAGCATCCTTCAGCCGTGCAGATCCTACAGCAAGCTACGAACAAGAGACAAGCAAGAGTCAGTTAAGGAGCTGTTTAACAACTCAGAGCAATACTACACAGCACTTCTGGGCACAAAGGAAAGAACAGCCACTCAATGCAGTAAGAGGTGCCAGACATAAAACAAATTCCCCAGGACGAAATTCCTCAAAAAAGGCCAAGACGACCCATGAAGGCATAACCATAGCAAGCAATTCGGGCCAGCTGAAAAGCACGCTTGCTTGATGCCTGTTTCAGCAATGACTCAGAGATGAGTGCTTCCTACTGAATTCCCACCACCACTTCCATCAGCACCCAGGTTTTGTTGGACGTGACAACTCCCTACCCACATCTCTAAACACAGCCCAGGGCTGTCCCAACCTAGTTTTGCAAGATCAGATAATTCATCTAGGTGGGCAGCTAAAAGGTACAAGAGGGGATCCTATCTGTATGTGCATCTGTAACCTTTGCAGTGCAGAAAGGAGCCAAGTGAAATGGGTCCCATGGAAATACACAGTGAACACAGTGCCAAGAGAGGGACAAGCTCCGGCACAAATATTTGGTCTAAGAAGTCAAGACAGCTTCCCTTTCCCCTCCTCCCTGTGACTCAGCCTTTAGTCCACACACCCACTCAACCTTCAAAAACAGCTCCATGAAACAAACTTGCTAGCTCTAAAATATGCACAGGGAATGACCAGTCGCACCTCCTCCTCCTCCTCACAGCACTAAATCTATTTACTGAAAGTCTGTACCAACTGTCTGCTTTGCAAGAAGTGGGATCCAACTCTCTCTTTGCATGAGACACGACAGGCTAGAGGGGCCAAAATCCTCACCCCTTCATTTCCCTTATTTCAGTCCCTAACCTCTGAGTTCACAGACTAGACAGCACAGTCCCCACAGGTAAGACTTTTTGCAAACACTTTTAGCTGCCTCCAGAGAAACCGTAAATTAACAAACATCTTTCTGATCCCAGCCTAGTTTGGATCATAGTCTGACGATCCAAGTTACATGGCATGTTGGATGCTTTTAAAAACTTCCATCAAAAAGCCTCCAGCTTTGGCAAACACCGCTCACGTCACCTCCAAAAGTTTTTGCAAAAGTTTTTGCAGGTTTTCCCCTCATTCTCTTCTCTATTCAGTTTGCTATTGAATCTTGATACACCTTCCTTCCAATATTTAAAAAAAACAAAACAAAACACACTTCTCCCCCCCACAAAAAGCCTAAACACTACCTTTCCCCTTCTCACAATCTCCACCTCTACTCTAGCATACCAGATTACTATTTTGCTCCCTTAACCCAACAAAACCACAGCTGCTAAAACTATCACCCTGATCCCCCCAGTTGCCTTCTCATAATCCCCCCATGGCTTAGCACCCTCGCTGAAGTATCACATTTAAACTTCCCAGGGTCTTAACTCTGGGGCAATCAAGACCCCTGCTACGCCCCATATCTGAGAGCACATCCCTTACAGGAGCACACTTTTTACCTCACCCCGAGAAGGAAATGAACCATACTCTTCCTTTTTTTTTTTGCTTCCTTTTTGCAATCATATCTGTGCCTTCTTTCAAGGCTGTACCGATGCATGGAACAGCCTTCCAACCCCAATAAACCACCTTCTTCATTTCTTCTTTGGACCCCCATTTCAATCATGTGAGCTTTCCATCTGTAACTCAATGCAAGAAGGAAAAGGGGAGGAAATGAAAAAGCTAAAACGGTTATTATAGTCATCTCAGTGGTCTTGGCTTCTATCTTTTTGATCACCAGCAGCAACTCACGGCAGGAGCAAGCTTGCCCTTTTCCTCCTTGCTCAACTGCCAAGACACATTTTCAGAAGTTAGGCCCCCTCTTCACGTCACACCTATGGTGCGATTAACCAGGTAATCATGCCTTGTGTCCCCACTACACATTCAACCAATTAATGGTGTAAAACAAACAATAAGCTACAAAGTTACTCCACAAAAAACATGTAATAACTTTGCAGTTGGTTCCAACCAGGCCATGAATTGAATGTGTGGCCGGGACATCACCTGAGGAGCTCCCAGTCCTGCAGCTGACTAGGATCACAGTGGTGGCAGCATGGTCAGCGACGGGCCCCACTCATGGGCTGTGGGGCTCAGTGGCAGCAGCATTCCCCGTGCTGCTCCTGCTGCGAGGCCGCAGCCCAGGTCAGCTGCGGAGCTTGCCCTGGGGGCAGCGTGGGAAGCACTGCCCCAGCTGTGAGCCCTGCAGAGCCCCACCAGCTGCAGGGCTTGCAGCCATGGCAGCCAGTGCAGGAACAGCCCAGGATCATGATGCCAAGCTCCCCCTGTACTGGCTTTAAGGCACAATGGGATCCAATGCGTGATCCCACAAAGCACCTGTGGCACGGCACGCGGTGTGATTGTGATGATCATACATTAGATTCCACTGTGCCTTTACCTGCATGTGTAGAGGGGCCCTCAAATAAGGAATGGCAGAACTGGAACCGATTACAACTGAGCCAAGGAAGAGGAGACCTGTTCATTGTTCCAGGTTTCTCCCAGTGATCTGTTCACTGACATTTTTTGGTCTCCCATCCAGACCAGTAATGCAACATACCCAGTTCCCAATTATCAGTGTGTTTATATAACTATCTGCCCACTGACCACATCTCAGAACTGAGGCAGTTTCATGTTACTTTCATCTCTCTCCCTTCTCAGCTGGTAGGGAA